>NW_028301762.1:0-27661 GCF_054131105.1 Drosophila navojoa
CGTTCGATCTCAGAAGATAAGAGCTAGAGGCTTCAACTTTTTTTTTAAATGTCCGTATATATCGCGCGCATATCGAGTTTATCACAAAAAACGATAACTCATTCCGATATTTTTTATCGATAAAAAACCTTATTTCGATAAGGTCAGTTAAAAAATTATCTCCTACATCATTACAGCTTGAGTGTCAAAATTTTAAATATATATTGAGACGTATTTTATACAATTTCGGTTTTTGTTAAAATTTACGCCCCGCCCCTATATCCACCCCCTCACCCACATCTTTGTAGAGGTCGTAGCGTAGCGCAATCGTAGCGCAATCGCCTGTATTTGCGTGTGTTTGTGTGTATGCGTGTGTTTGTTTGTATGCGTGTGTGTGTGTGTGTGTGCGTGTGTATGTGCGAATTATTATTGAAATATCAGTTGCTCGAAGGGTTCAGGGGATCTCGCAGTCGAGCAGTCTCGACTACAGCTTTCTTACTTGTTTTTCTTAACGACAATTAAGCGCACTCTACCATCTCCTCCGGTTATGGCTTCCGTTACCACACCTAGCATCCACTGTTGTGGAGGAGCGTTGTCGTCTCCCACGAGCACGACTGCTCCTACCTGTAGGTTCTGCCTCTCCTTCGTCCATTTTGACTTCTGCTGGAGGCTGAGCAGGTAGTCCTTTGACCAGTCTATCCAAAACCGACGCTTGATGTTGAATATCAGCTTTAATAGTGTCAGCTTGGCGTCGTCGACTGGTTCTGTGGACACGAGTGGCAGCGGCGCGGGAGTTCCCCCTATTAGGAAGTGCCCTGGCGTGAGCACTTCGCCATCGTTGGGGTTGCTGCTGGCCTCGACCTCGACCAGCACGGTGGCCACCTCGTCTTGCTGTAATCGAGCGCTGCCCATCACTTTCAGCAGCAAACCCTTCGCGGATTTCACCGCCGCTTCCCAAAGGCTGCCAAAATGCGGCGCTCGAGGAGGGATGAAAGCAAACTCCATGACCCGCTCCGCAGCAAACGTTTCCATAGCCATGCCATGAAAAGTTGCCTTGAGGTCCAGCGTGCGTGCAGTACCCACGAAATTGGTGGCATTGTCGCAATACAGCTTCCGGACAAGCCCACGTCGACCAACGAACCTAGATAAACACATCAGAAATGAAAATGAGGTTAAATCGGTGAGTAATTCAAGATGCACTGCCTTCGAAGTGTAACAAGCAAATATGGCAACATATATTTTGACTGGCGATTTGCCACGAATTCCCAGTGAAACTAGTATTGGACCATAAAAGTCCACTCCACTGATCTCAAATGGCCTATTACCATGTAAGCGATCAGCGGGAAGATTGCCCATTATTTATGATAAGAGTATCGGTTTGTAGCGAAAACAAAGTACACATTTTCGGACTACTGCACTGCAAGTCTCTCGAGCATTGACCAGACAAACCTGCTGACGAAACAGGCCCATTAGTACTAGTGGATTGGCGTGGCAATGAGAGCGATGCAAATGCTCCAAATAAAGCGTCACGAAACGACACCTTTTTGAAAGCAATAAGGGGAATTTGGCATTATGTGCTAATGGTACCTTCAATAAACGACTCGTAGCAACCACAACACATGCCTGCCATGCTGATGTGGGTGCAAAAACGGTGTCAGTTTTTGCAATGACGGTTGCAACCCGATTGACTTCTTTACTTTCTTAATTTCTTCGCTGAATTCAATGTGTTGAATTACAGATATGGCTGCAAGGAATGCGAAGCTTAACTCAGAAGCTGTAGGAACAAGTGAAGAATGACTCTTTTTTTCCATTGATAAAGCGGAACATATATGCAACGATGCGGAGTAGCTTAGAGAATGACGAAGTTGATTCAATAAGTTGTATGACTGGATTTGTTACCTCATCGAACGTGATTATAGTAATTGCAGTTTTACGCTTCTCTAGCAGCTCTAATTCTTTTGGTAAGGTAATTTGTGGGTTGACTGGCCACGACGTGTCAGAAAGCTTTAAAAATCATGGTCCGCAAAACCACAATGATGTCTTAAGCTCCTCAACTGAAAATCCTCGAGATACAATATCTGCTGGGTTATCTTTCGTTGGTACATGACGCCAAGATACATTAGTTGTCAACTCTTGGATGGTTGCAACGCGATTAGCAACGAATGTATTCGAGCTAGATAAATGCATTCGCAGCCAATGTAGTACCACCTCAGAGTCTGACCAAAATGTGACTTGATTAATAGGACAATCAAGTATTTTCTTTAACAACCCTCTAGTACTGGGAAGTGGTTCGTAGCTGGTGAAATCACTACTAACTACCCTCTAGTACTGGGAAGTGGTTCGTAGCTGGTGAAATCACTACTTACTAGGGTACCACCACTACTTACTCTGCTGACCCTAAGCTAAGCATTTCATCATTTCGTTTTTTGTATGAAATGTCCGCAAAAAGGGTCAATCGCCAACACATCGTTTACCGCGAACTAGTGAATTGGGTCACCATAAAAGGGCTAGTTACATGGGTACCCATGCCAGGGGTGGTGATGTGAGTACCCATGCAAGGGGTGGTGATGTGAGTACCCATGCCAGGGGTGGTGATATGAGTACCCATGAAAGGGCTAGTTACATGAGTAGTAGAAGAATGAAAATAATTTTTAATAATTAATTATTTATTTATTTTTTTTTTTTTTTTTTTTTTTTTTTTTTTAAATACATTTGTTTTTTATATTATATTTTTCTATATTATATTAATTTATATTATTTCATTTTCGGTTGGTTTTTTTTTTTTACGCTTGTATTTTTAAAAAGCGCTTGTTCTGCAGCTGCATGACCTTCCTAAGTTGTTCTTCGGCCGATCCACTGCCATCAACCAGATTTATTGCATCTAGGGAACAAATGTGAAGATTAAATTTTGTAATTAAATCGGCAATGAATTAAATAATACTTACCAATTAATACGTCATAGAAAGCGCTCTCTTCTTTCAAGGCAGCTTTGCCTTGAACGCCATTAACATTGTAGGCTAACACAACCGGATTAGACATAAGATTTTTAAGGTTTTTCAAAATCCCCCCAGCCATAATATGGATCCTAATCGCATCAATCTATAAACAAAGTATTAATTAGAATTTAAGAAACAACTGATTTGTGTTTATACTAACATAAAGCTCTCGGTTTGTGTTGTTTATTTCCGTATTTATTTTCTTAAGGGCTTCTACGGTCTGGATAGGAAATTGTTTAGCCACTTTTTGTCCTTGTCAATATTTTAATTTGTTAAAATTTTGTTGCAATTGCATGTATGTGTTAATATTTACGTTTGTTTTCTGCTTCAAAACTTCACTCAACTTGCTCAACGGGCGAACGCAGCAGCCTTCGAACAACGAGGAAGAGCAGAAAGCATAAACGAAAACAAACGGTACTTCCATTACAATATTTCTTGTAAATTATGAAAGGAACAGCGACAGAAAGCGAAGATTGTTTTTTGCTTTCATTATGGACTATTCGCAAAACACAAAATATATGTGATTTTTTTTTTCGTTTATGTTCTCTGCCGTTTCATGCCTATAGTGTTTGTTGCTCGGTGGTTTGGCGTTCGCTTACCATAGGGTCAGTCAAGTAAGTACCCATGTAATGACTAGTGGGAAAGGTAGTTCAACTATGGCCACCTCCAGTACTACAGGGAAATGACAAAACAGATCTTTTGGTCTGTTGAACTTCTACTGGACAGTTCAAAGAATATATAAAGCTGTCAATCATTGGATTCCAAATTAATCCCAATGTTTTTGTGTCCTCTTGATGACCAATAACTATATCGCATCTAGCTGGTTGTGCTGCAAGTTGTTTACAATTGGACGACCATTTTGTGAGAAGAAACCCAAACGTTTGAAGAATTGCTTTCAAGTCTCGATGCAATAAGCACAATTCTTCAACGCTATCTGCTCCTGTCAACAATTCATCAACATAGAAATCTTGGGCTAACGATCCTGCAGCAGATGGATGAGTGGAAGCATGCAAGTCGCTCAGATGTTTTAAACATCGAATTGCTAAGAATGGAGCAGTCGCTGTCCCATACGTTACTGTGTTTAATCGAATGATTTGTAACGGATCAGTGGGCGTTTCCCTCCACACAATAAGTTGAAAGTTGCGGTGGGACTCGACAAGCTCAATTTGACGGTACGATGTCTGCTGTAGCGATGTCTGCTGTAGCAGCCCAAGGACGAAGTCAAAATCTTAACAAAGTCTCCCGTAACTGCGGCTGGATGGTCGGACCCACCATGAGTAGATCATTCAGCGATAATTGAGAGGAGGCTTGCTATATGCATCAAACATTACTCGAAGTTTAGTGGATGCGCTGTGCGGTCTTAGCACGCATTAATATGGGATGAAATAATGCGGCTTTCTCGGAATTTGATTGTCAGTTGGGCTCAGGTGTCCCAAGGCCAAGTACTCTTTCATAAAGTCAATGTACATTGGCCGAATGTCTTCGTGCTTGCTCATTCTTCTTTCCAAGGCCAGAAATCGTTGCTTGGCTGTCTCATAAGACGTACCAAGACGACGTGGGACCCGAGGTAGTTTGACAAATAGTCTCCACAAATGACTTCTCGCACAGTTGTTGCTCTGGGGTATACAAATTCGAATTAATTGTATTTGGCTTCTCTTCCAACACCCAGAATTTGCGAGGTATTGAATCTATAGCTATGTCGTCGTTTACGACGCTAATGAAAGTCGACGAACTAGTAGCTGCATTCAATGTTCGGCAGCGACCAATCCAACCAAAGGCAGTCAATTGCAATGCTTGGGCTGTCATCAGGTCCCTTTATTTTGCCTTCTCTTAATATATTAAAAAAGATATCAGCATCGAGCAACAAATCAATACGTTGCGGCTTGTGGAGTTGAGGATCAGCTAATTGTACGTTCTCAAGTACCTTGATCTCTTCAGTGTGCTTCTCTGGTTGATACGACGAAATGGAACGTAACACACCAAAGTCTGTTCGGATTTCTAAGTCGTCCGTTCGGGACGCTATCGAAGTTTAAACGCTGTGACGAACAGATGACTGACAAATAGCAATCCCAACAATTGAATCCCAGATCTTTGCCTTTCTATTTTCAACTGTTTTGCAAGTTCTTCAGTTATAAAATTAACTTGTGAGCCCGAATCTATTAAAGCTCTAGCTAAGTGATAAGATCCAGATTGATCTTTATCTTCACAACTGCAGTTGCCAAAACAACTTGATTAGAGGCTATCCGTTCGTGATTTACAGATGAAATCTGTGACGAAGTGATACGAGAGACTGCTGATACAACTGCTTAGCTACTCTTAGCCGCCTCTGAGCTGTATCTATGCAGTATGGTATGGTGCGGCTTAGAGCACACACGACAGTGGGCTGATTTGCAAGCAGCCACTGAGTGTCCTGTTGCGAACGCAAAACGTTTCTGGCAAGGTATCGCTGCGAATGACGAGCACGAGTGAATAAAGTGATCATTCTTTTTACAAAGCACGCATTTAGGACTCTGTGACTTACTTGGCAGAGCATCAGCTAGTGAAGTATTTCCAATTCTTTTCTTACTATCCTGAGCTACCTTACGACTTGGACCAGATGATTCTTCAGCACTTAAATGCTGATACCGCCTGTTTAAGGCTGCTTCACAATCTTGCCACAATTGGAAGCTTATTGTAGTCAAGATTCTCTTCCCACCTAGAGCGCGTGCCAGCGTCCGCTTTCTTCATATTAAATGGATGAGCATGGCATTCGAAATCTGCTTATCAGATAGAGATAATAGAGACTCGTAAATGGCACGGACTGAGCCTATCAGCATGCGCAAAGATGATGCTGATGGTTCGGACATGTGTGGGAGATCAAATTGTTTCGAAATGCTGTTAAAAAATATAAGACACTGATTGTCGTACACATTTTTATAAGCAGCTAACGCTTTTGGGTAATTAGCATCTGTCACCTGATATGCCTTGACAGTACCTAATGCTTCTTTGTCTAAGCATGTCTATGTTTGATAGCCCTGGCTCGTCGACTAAACTCTCAAAAAGTCCAATAAAATTCTTATATTCCGAATATTCTCCGCTGAACTTTGGCAACTTTATATTCGGTAGATTCTTAGAGTGTGACACTCAGCTAATCATTGTAGAGTTAGCGGGACTTTAAATTTTACGTTGGCTATCACTACCTCGCTTCATTAGAAGTGCCAGTTGAAACCAATTTCAATCGAAACAAATAAAAACTCACTTAATGTATTTAATGTATGACAACAAGCGAAGAGCAACTCAAAAATATTAACAAATGCGCGCTATTATAATAAATCTCAATATTTACGCTGCCACTGTTAAACTATACTTGAGTGACTGTTACAGACAGCTGCTAACGATATAGCGAAGACAACAACCAGAATGTTGAGTGACTATTAGTATGGGTATGTTGAGTTATTTTTATATTTGACTGTAGAGCGATCGAGTGCAATGCACATGCGAGAGGGTGAGTTCTGAGCGCAAAGCGAGAGCGCTACTGTGTGTAAGCGAGAGTGCAAACGATATTGCAAGTGAGCGTGAAATGAGTGCGATATGCGCAAGCGAGACAGTAAATACAAACGCAACTATGTGTATGTGCAAGCGCGAGTGCAAACGATATTGCTAGTGAGCATGCAAACGATGAGCTTAAATTAAAGCGAAATTTACTGTAAGCGCGAGTCCAAACGAAAGTGCGAGACGAAAATGAGCGACAAGCTGTAACACACTAACGGCGCTAAAGAAAACTTGGATTATGCGAGGCAACAGGGATTGAATTTTTTGCAGATCAAAGGTCAATTACAATATGCACTTTATTTTTTATTAAATTTCAATTTTAAATAAGCTCAACACAATGTACATAGGCGTAGATTATACATACATTAATATTTTGTATGTCTCAAGTAATGCATTTATTTATTTATCGCCTGGTAATCGATGTGCTCTATGTATTATGTACTTCCCTGATTATCCACAGAGTTCATAATCCAGCTTCCTTCAATTCCAGAGTGTCCACCCGGGGGCGCCAAAAATGTCCTTCCAAAAGGAGTTTGGTCCGTCGATGGGCCAGTGTATAATATATATTTTAAATGTAGACTGCAACTTGCAGTCTCTCCAAAATAGGCACGAACGAAGTGCTGGCACCGGTGTTCAATTTTATACTTTATTTATTGAATATTAACAGCAACGCAAGCGCAGCTTGCACAGCAGAGAGCTGATCTAACCGCGAGCAGCGGGAGAGCGATTCTGTGGTGAGCGACACTCCCGTACTAGCGCGTACAACAACTACTACTTTACAGTGGTTTCATTTCAATTTCTTCATTATTTTCTAATTCTATTAATAAAGAGGGCATATATCCAATGCCGCAACACGCACTATGCAAAGAATGATCCGTAGTGCATACAGGGAAATGAAGCGGACGATAATGTATAGTTGTTCGGGACGGAACCGAAAAATTAAGACGCATCAACAAAAAGGACGAATCAATATCACCGTTAATCAATTTGAGCAGAAAAACAGTATCTAAAATTATTCTGCGATTGATTAAAGATGAGCTGAAGCCTAATATGATAAGACGGTAATCGTACTTTACTGTCCCACCTAAGATCCCTTAAGGCAAAGAGAAAAAACTGTTTTTGAACCGATTCGATACGATTCTGATACAGTTTATGCTGCGGAGACCAAACAACTGAGCAATACTCTAAGATGAGACGCACAAGCGAAGTAAATAAGAGCTTGGTGGTAAAAGGATCTTTAAATTCCTTAGCCCAACGTTTAATAAAGGACCTTCCTAGTTGTATCTCGTATTCTACCTTATTTATGTATGCTGATGATATAAAACTTTGTCTTCCATTCTCCAGTGCAAATGGACATCATCATCTTCAAGGCAAACCAGCTGGACTTAATTTGCTCAAAGTGTATGACCTTGACCTCCAGTCGTACGGTTCCTCTAATTGTTGATTATAAAATTAGCAATATTTCCTTACGACGCATCCATACAGTCAAAGATCTTGGTGTTTTCTTTGATTGTAAACTAAATTTTAATCTTCATATTTCTACCATCATTAATGAAGCCAAAAGTGTGCTGGGCTTTATTAAACGTTGGTCTAAGGAATTTAAAGATCCTTTTACCACCAAGCGCTTATTTACCTCGCTTGTGCGTCCCATCTTAGAGTATTGCTCTGTTGTATGGTCTCTCAGGATCGTATCGAATCGGTCGAAAAACAGTTTCTTCTCTTTGCCTTAAGGGATCTTCGATGGGACAGTAATTTACGATTATCGTCTTATCATAGTGATATTGATTCGTCCTCTTTGTTGTGTCGTCTAAACTTTTCGGTTTCGTCCCGAACAACTACAAATCGCTCACAATGCCCAGGCATAAGCATTGGTATACATTTTCGTTGTCAATGTTAGGTAGTGATTTCTCAATTCTATCCTATATTCTATTCTGTGCTCTTCCTTTACTCTTTTCTTTTTATTATTTCTTATTTTTATACCTTGAACCCATTGAAAATGGGAAATCAGGGTATAATGGTTTTGTTAAAATGTATATAACAGGCAGAAGGAGGCGTGGCAGAATCCACAAAGTATATAGTGTAAATATAAAAAATGTGGTAAGAAGTAGTCGATGTTCCTTCTTTGCAAGTTCTTTATTGAATCCTCGAATGTTACGTATCAAAAAATGTCTTAAGCTAAAAGTACATAGATTTCTTATTATATATCTCTGCCGCTGACGGCAGCAGAGCGAGAGAGCGCAGTATGTATTTATGTATATACATATATGCAAAGGTTGTCAAGCGGTCAAATGCTGACACGGCTATATGAGCCGATGCTGCGGAAGGCAGCAGTGGACATATATGTAAATATATACAAGCGGCAGCCGTTGGCTTGCCAAACGATCAATTGCTGACGCGGCTATTCCCATGCGTCTTGCATATGAGCGGTCCACTTATGTGGCCGATGATATTTGGAGTACATTTATGTTTAGTTGATCGCTTCTTGTATATGTGTATATAGTGTGTGTTGAATATATATATTATTATTATATGAGACATACTACACCTCCCATTTTTAAAAAAATAACGTAATTTATGGAGTTATTTTATTATATTATTTATTTTTTTTTTAATTTATGGTGTTTTGAAATGTAAAATTTAATTATTTTTTTTTTAATTTTTTTTTTTTTTTTGTTTGTTTGGTTGATCAGACCGATTTCATGAAACCTTTTAATTATTGTATCTTTTTAGCCTATCCTTATGTACTTTCTGTTTCTTATTCTTACTATCCTTAATGAAAACATTTTCATTATCATCTATTTTATCTATTGTATATGGTCCTATATATGCTGGGTCTAATTTATGCCCTGTTTCGTTTCTTATTAGTACTTTATCTCCTACATTTAAATCTAAATTCTTAGCATTTCTATCATATTCTAATTTCCTAAGAGCCTTGGCTTTTTCTAACATAACTCTTGTTCTTTTATATGCAATTTCTAATCTAAATTTAATTTCCTTAGCATAGTCTTCTAAATTATATAATGGGTTAACTATATTATTTTTATTAAAGTTTACGAATGGTCTCGGTAGTCTACCAAAAACTAGTTCGTATGGACAATACTCATGCGTCGCTGATGGTGTAGTGTTGAAACAATATGTAAAATATTGTATCCAAACATCCCAATCAGTTTTGTCTGCAGATATGTATAAACGAACGTATTCGTTGAATGTTCGATGACTTCGTTCTATTGTCCCTAAAGTCTGGTGGTGATGTGCAGTAGACGTTATGTTGTCTATTTTCAAATATTTGCACAAGTCAATTATAATGGAGTTTTTATATTCTGTTCCCATGTCCGTAATGAACGTCATCATTGGACCGTACTTCAGAATAAAGTTTTCAAATATAGCTTTGGCAACAGTTGTTGCACTTTTATTCGGAATTGGAATGGAACCTAAGTATTTTGTTAAATCACATATTAACGTAACTGCGTATTCATTACCATTTTCCGAGCGTGGTAGTGGACCTATAGTGGCTACTATCACTCTGTCAAAAGCATGTATCGGGGTTTCCGTTATTGTCATTGGAGTCTTTACTTTTGTTGTTATTTTTGATTTTAGGCATTTTGGACATTTCTTAATGTACTCTTTGGTATGACGTATCATATTTTTCCAATAATAATGTCTTTTTACTTTGGCCAACGTTTTTGGAATGCCTGTATGACCTCCTTGAATTGGATCATCGTGGTATGTAAACAGTATCGCTTCTTGATCTCTCTTATTATTTATTAGGGTCACCGGCTTGAGTAGCGCTACTCTTAATGTTTTCAATATCTTATTGCCCACTCTTTTGAAAGACTCTATTGAAGCTATTTCAAAGATCTTTTCGCTCGGTGCCACTTTGAGTTGGCTGATTCTAAGTATACCGGCTTGCTTTTCAAGCCTTTGGAAGAATTGACCTAAGTCAAGGGTTCCATTGGTGTACAGATCGTCAACATCAATTCTTGCTATAACTTTCTTTCCATGCTTCAAAAAACATGTATTATTCGTTATGTGCAAGGTCACTACTTTCCGTATTTCGTCATTGCAAACGACTTCATATACGTTGGGCTTAGAAGCGTTGTCAAGTGTTTGCATAGGCAAATCTTGAACATTCCCCCGCGCGGGATTTTTTCTGTTTACTTTGATATCTTGTAGTGACTTTAAATATACTCTTAGTAATGTTTTTTAAATCTTCAATAGTGATGCGTGAGAGTGCATCAGCTACGAAATTGTCTTTTCCCTTCAGATACTCTACAGTGAAGTCATATTCTTCTAGTTCTAATCTCATTCTTGTAAGTTTTTGAGCTGGGGTTTGTCATTGAAAACAAATATGTTAATGGTCTGTGATCTGTTTTTACAGTAAAGTGTTTGCTATAAATATATGGTCTAAAATATGTAATCGCCCAGTGGATTGCTGTTAGTTCCTGTTCTGTAGTTGATTTGTTGCTTTCACCTTTGGTGAATGAGCGTGAAGCGTATGCAACTGGGAGTTGTTTATCTCCATAATTTTGTGTTAGTACAGCACCACATGCGTATTTGCTTGCATCTGTAATTATGCAAAATTCTTTATTGAAATCAGGGTATTTCAACAAGGTGGGCTTAATTAAGGCTTTCTTTAAATATTCGAATGCATTTTGGCATTCCTCGGACCATTGGAAATTGATATTCTTTTTACATAATCTAGTTATGTGCCGTGAATGCTCGGCGAAGTTTTTAATGAAACGTCTATAATATTTGCAGAATGCAATAAATCGTCTAGCGCTATCAGCGTCCGTGGGGACTGGGTATTTTTCGATGACATCATATTTTTTGTCATCTGGTAAAATACCATTATCAGTACACTTATGACCTAGAAATGTCACTTCGTGCATGAAGAAAGAACATTTTTCTGGATGCAGTTTTAGATTGTGACTAGAGCTTTCTTACTTGTTTGTATTAACTTTTCTTGCAATTTCTTTTAATACCTTCCTTTTTCTTTTTCTATACTACTGTATAATATAGTAAAATTTGCTGACGCCTACTGTGTGTAGATCTCAAATGTGAGTGTTACATATTAAATGTGAAGTGTAATACTATAGTATATGGTTAATTATGTGCAGTGAATGTTAGATATCTTTAATGGGAATGACTTTTTGCCTGGAGCTTAAACCTTGAATTCTGATAAGAGTAGATGTTCCGATTTAACTTAACTGCATTATTGGAAGGGCCAGTATCTTGCCTGGAACCATCGTCCCGCCTAAATTTAAGTTAACTGCATTTTTGGAGGGGATAGCATCACTGTACATCCAACCATGTGCCCATCTCTGCTTGGCCTGTAATAACTCCCATTTCTGCCTAAAAATACTTGATTGCAAGTGATTACTGAGCATCTCTGAATAACGTTTCCACTTCAGCCGTTATGGAATGCACGGGTAGCTACCAATTCGTCTTGCTTCAGGATTGGGATGAGCAAGAAGCCGGCTCACATAACATGATTTATTATAGATGCTTTCAACAGTGTCTACTTGCAGATCTATATGAAGTGTTTTATTACTGACATACACTGACATATATTATTAACATGAGTTTTTAACAACAGTTTGTTGTCCAGCTTATGCCCAAATATCTATGGCTAGCTTTGTTGTCAATATTATTACCTGCAATTGTGACAACACTCTAATGATCATATTGAACTCATCATCATCATGAACTGTTTTGGAATAGTTGAGTTTGATACACCATTTTTTAATCCATTCATGAAATGTGCTGAGATACCAATTAAGGTGTTGTACAGCATGTGTCAAGCTAATATTGATCGGGAGAATTGCAGTGTCAACAGCATATGTTCCTAGCATCATACCGTGCGGCTGAGCATCGAACGCTGGATATGACTGGTAGTAGCATGTCCGCAGTGTAAAAATTATATAGAATTGGGCTTAAAACGACTCCTTGTGGAACACCAACAGCAATTTGTTTAATACTAGATCGCGTGCCGTCAAAACATTCTACTAAAAGGAACATTTGGTAATAACTTCTTTAGCTTGTATAGAAGCCCTGGGTGCCATACGCGATCAAAAGCTTCAGAAATGTCCAGATAGACAGCTGAGCAGTAATAGTTATCCTCAAAAGCCTCCATAATGAACTGAGTGACTCGACCAAGGTGCTGTTCTGTGGAATGCCGACTACGAAAGCCGAATTGATGATCTGGCATTGCTTTACGAAACGCTTCCACCTATTCCTATTCATAATTAGTTTCTCAAGAATTTTGGATAGCCCTGAGAGTAAGCTAATTGGCCTGTAGGAGGTCAGCTTATGTGTTGGCTTACCAGTCTTAATTATCTCTTGCGCATTTCTATCGGCTGGGAAAGTGTCCAAGCTTGAGCAGTGCCTTTAGAGGAAGTGCTTTGAGTGTCCAGTTATCAATGAAGTCTAACCCTAATCTAATCTGAAGATCATTGATTATGGTCATAACTTCTTGGACAAGTATAGTTCGAAACTGCACAGGAGACGAGCTACTACTGTCTAAATCTGGCAAGCATTGAGATTCAATGTTCTCTTTATCCTCTTGACTGCAGGTTATGTTAGGCTGGAACTGTCCTTCAAGGTAATACGCAAAAGATTCCGCTTTCTCCTCAGAGGTTTTACACCAAATGGCATGCCTTTCATTTGTGTAATTCACAGCTGTGTGATCTATATCAACAAATCTTTATTAATTTATCAGGTATCTTTTAATAAGTTTCCTTCCCTTTATCATAACTAAGACATAATAGCTTATTTTATTGCCGTTGTTGGGCAAGGAATCTGTTACCATTACTTTGTAAAAGATTACTGAAATCTTCATATTGCCATGATAGTTGAGGTGGACAATACAAAGAGGACAAATTAAATTGGAAATTATTTGGCAGAAAGATAGTGGCTGCAACGCATTAAACAAGCTCATTATTGATTTTCACAGAAGGGTTGTGCCGAATACCATGCTTAATAATTAAGGCAGCTCCTCCTTTACGTCGGTTTGACAAATGATTTGCTAAGTAGGTATGATATCCATTTATCTTGAGTAGGCGTGTTTCTGAAATTAATATCAATCTCATTATCCTTGACATATTCAATTAAATTTACCAGTTTGTTACGTAGTCCAGCTGCATTCCATACTAGAATTCTTAATGGGTTTGAGTGTACAATAGAACTATTCATTAATAGATTTGTCATTAACTTGTTTTGCCATCATGCAATTAGTTAGCATAGCAATCACCTTGATTAAATTATCCAACTTTGCATTGAGTTTTTCAAAGATGCTGTTTTCTACAGGATTTGGCCGTTTACGATCGTCGAGCATTAAGTTGATCAATGTGTCCAATTTATCATTTAATGACTTCATACCATTATCATTATTAACCGGTAGCATAACGTTACTACGGCTACGGTTAAGTGAGTCTTTCACTGGCATATTGATCAACATGTTCTTGACTATCGTTTACTCGCCGAGGTAACCGCTGTTGCCGACTGTTCACAACTGCAGGAAATGGCTTATTTTGTTGTTGACGCTGCAGTATCCGCTGACCAGGAATACGTTGCAGTTGCACACCCATTTTCAGCGCATCAGCACAACTACGACAGTAATTTTTAGTGTCCAAATTGTTGACAGCGATGACACTGTACTGCATCTATGTTATGCAATGACTTTTCAATTTTGACCTTTTGAATCTATTCCAGTTTTGCCATGGGAAATTCAAGGGGAGGGTTGGCGTCATGGTAGAAGGCATGGCGCTCGATCGCGAGGTCTCGGGTTCAAACACAGGGCGTGTTATAGTTTTCTTTTAATTGCTTCAAAATTTTTAGATATTTGATTTAATGAGTTTTCTATTTCTCTTATATTTTTTTAAAAATCGAAAAATCGAATCGAACGCATTTATGCATGTATATGTATGTACAAAAGTCTGCACGCATATGTAGCATCAAGCATTCCAGCGTTTCTTATGTATGCGTTTCATTTGTATGTGTGTATGTATGTATACATAAAAGCATACTCCAGCGTTGAAATGAGACTGATTTGTTTTTGCTTTGTTCTTGAATTTACCATCCGCTACTCTCATAACAAGAATCTTATTTTTGGATTTAATTTTAATTAGAATCGTTGACAGTAGGTGGTGGCGCTGTCAGCAAAGGCGCCGGTTCAATTTGTTTTTGTTCTTTTGACAAACATGACTTGGGTGCGAGTTCAAATCCCGCGGAAAACTCTTTTTTGTAAATTGCAAATTTTGTTATTTTAGCTTCTTTTATATTTTTTAAGTATTTAAATTTTATTTTTAAATTTTATTAAAATCTTTCCTTCCGTGTTATCAATGCCTATTAAGCCTATTTGTATATACATGTACATACATAGATAGCTCAAGCATATAAATGTCGCAATTTGATACTACAAATGCCGATTGCCACGCCCCTAGTGGCCGTAGACTCCTCATTTTTGGACAGTTCTTAGAAAGAGCTAACGGTAACGTAAATGCGAAATTTGAATACTTACGCTCAAAAAATGTGAAAATTACAGGGTATTTTTCGATATGCCACGCCCTCAAAGAGGCGTGACAATTATTTTTGGGGCATCGATAGAAGAGGTTACTAGTAACTCAACTATCAGGAGATATAAAGTTTTGCGGTTTGCCACGCCCCCTTTGGGCGGACATATATCCACTATAGCTTGTTGGACTTGGGAGGTCAACTCGCGTATATATACCAAATTTCAAGTCTCTAGCATCAATAGTGCCTAAAATGTAGCAAAATTTGAAAAATTACTATATATTCAGGTCCGATTTGCCACGCCCCTAGTAGACATAAAATTTTCATTCAGTCATAGATATATCCACCATAGCTTTTTGACCTTGGGGGATCAACGCGGATCTACATACCAAATTTCAACTTTCATGATTTCTGGTAATGCATTTTCCGATTTGCCACGCCCCTAGTGGGCGATTCGGGAAAATTTTAACACTTTATAAATCGGAGTTATACACGAGAATGTGTTCCAAATTTCAAGTCTCTAGCTTCAATAGCGGCGAAATGAACTGCGTTCATACGGACAGCCGGGCAGACGGACGGACAGCAAGACGGACATTGCACAAAACCAATATACTAATTCACTTCGTGAATGAGTATAAAAAGTGCACGATCAATATAATAATTATCGATTACTCGATAAAAATTACCAAAAGCTAAAATATAATCAAAAAGCATAATTGTTTTGTACTAAATTTTTTTAAAGCCAAATTAAATTTGAAATAAGAATAAATGCCCCTTTGTAAACATAGCATCATGTATACGGAGTGAATGAGTATTCCGCAGTCGGTAGCGCCCGACTGCAACGTTCTTACTTGTTTTTTAATTGTTTCAAAATGTTTATATCTTTATTAAATGAGTTTTGTATTTCATTTATATTTTTAACTACATCGAAATTGAAATTCGAACTATACTAAGTTTGCTTTTCTATTAGTTTGGTTCAGGGTAGCATCTAGTCGAGCGCTCTCGACTAGAGTTTTCTTACTTGTTATAAATGACCTTCCTAGTTGTATCTCGTATTCTACTATATTTATGTATGCTGATGATGTAAAACTTTGCCTTCCATACTCCAGTGCAAATGGACATCCTCACCTTCAAGATGACCTAAATGCATTAAGCGACCTTCGATGGGACAGTAATTTACGATTACCGTCTTATCTTAGTAGGCTCCATCTTATTGATCTTCCATCGCTAAACAATCGCAGAACAATTTTAGGAATTGTTTTTCTGCATAAATTGATTAGTGGTGATAGTGATTCGTCCTCTTTGTTGGGTCGTCGAAACTTTTCGGTTTCGTCCCGAACAACTAAAAATCAGCAATTAACAGAGCAGCCGATATACATATGTATGTGTCTTATGCTAAATTGTATGCATGAGTGCATTAACAGAGAATGAGAATGACAAAGGCAAGAGAATAACTTAAGAGAGAAATTGTTAGCTGCTGCGCCGAACATCCTCCCCACCGTTAAAATACCATGATTTTTAACAGGATCATCAACCGGAAGGACGGACAGCTTATGGACAGCTCGACGAGTAGTTCCAGTGGGTGTACGCAGAACAGCGACTCTCACGGCTCCATCGGCTCCAGCAATGATCTCAACGACCCGGGCTAATGGCCACTTCAAAGGCGGCAGGTCTTTCACACAGACGACATCGTTGACTTTGATAGAAGGCCGTGGGGTCCGCCATTTTCCACGCTGTTGCAGAATTGTGAGGTATTCCTCACTCCATCGCTTCGAAAACAACTGCTGTATGTATGTCATACGCTGCCAGCGATCGAGGCGATTGCAGTTGATCCGAGATAGATCTGGTTCGGGGAAGTCGATAAGTGGTCCACCAATCAGGAAATGTCCTGGAATGAGAACTCCAAGATCATCAGGGCTTTCTGAAATTGGAACAAGAGGACGAGGGTTCGGGGAAGTTGATAAGTGGTCGACCAATCAGGAAATGTCCTGGAGTGAGAACTCCAAGATCATCGGGGTTTTCTGAAATTGGAACAAGAGGACGAGAATTGATTATAGCCTGAATTTGGCATACCAATGTGCGCAGTTCGTCGAAACCAAGAAGTGCCGATCCCATAGACCGATATAGGTGCCTTTTAGCTGTCTTCACTGCTGCCTCCCAAAGACCGCCAAAATGTGGCGAACGAGGAGGTATGAATTTCCAATCGAAGCTGTTGTTGATGCAGTAGTTGTGAACTTCAGTACGATGTTCCTGGCTTCAGATCCGCCAACTCGTTCCGTGTACCCACAAAGTTGGTTGCGTTGTCTAACCAGATGCATGTTGGAATGCCGCGCGTACTAACGAAACGCTTGAGGGCGCCCAAAAAAGCAGCTGTCGACAGATCCTTTGCAAGCTCCAGCCATACAGCCTTAGTTGTGAAACAAACGAACACGCAGATGTAGCATTTTACTGATGCTATATTTCATCCATCGGGCTTGTAATAAAAAGGTCCACAATAGTCAACTCCAGAGATTGTGAATGCCGGTGAGCACTGTGCACGCTCCTTATATGCTCAACTAGGCG
Organism: Drosophila navojoa; assembly: GCF_054131105.1. Lineage (NCBI taxonomy): Eukaryota > Metazoa > Arthropoda > Insecta > Diptera > Drosophilidae > Drosophila > Drosophila navojoa. Next base: position 17,580 of record NW_028301762.1, read on the forward strand.
TGGCCGGGATCTACAGCAAATTATGCATTTTCGCAATGCTCAGTTTTCATGCCGCCTATGGGCCAAAACTGCAATCGAATAGCTGCAAGCAAAGCCTGCGGTCCAGCATGGTGATGCATTTGATGAAAATGGGATATTATAGCGAAGGTTAAGGGATGGTTTTTGGGTAAAATAATTGGGTGACGCGCATCGAAGCCGAGAGTAGAATGCCCCAAACGACCACCAACTCTTTGTATACCAAAATCATCCATAAACGGAAATAGCGAAAGAATGGCGCTTGACGAGTGTATATTCCTTCCATTCTGTAGGACAGAGAGGAGAGCTCTTTGAGCAAGACGACATAATAGGAACGATCCTTGACGCAGATTTATTTTCCGGATGAATTTATGAACATAACCACAGATTCGCTTCATTATTCCGAATGAATTTATGTACTTGAATGACAAAGAGATGTCCACATGCTCTGCCGACAGCAAGACTCTTTGACGCATTTCAGGCAAGCATGCTTCAGACAAGACAATAACATTTTTCCTCTTGTAAAGAAGAAGGTTCATGCATCCATAACTTCGAGTGCAAGAGCTCTAACGGTGCTGCTTCTTTAGATAACATATTTGCAGGATTCATCTCAGTTGGCACGTAATGCCACTCCATGCCGATTGTGAGCTGCTGTATGGCACAAATCTTGTTAGCAACAAAAACATTGAATTTGGATGGCTCTTCCTTTAGCCAACACAAGACCACTGCTGAATCTGACCAGCAATGCATCTCACATTCGAACAAGTTCAGTTTCTCTATCTCGCTTATCAAGTTCGCAAGCAGAACTGCAGCGCATAACTCAAGCTTAGGCACAGTGAGGGTCTTTAGTGGGGCGACTCTAGCCTTGGAACAGAGTAGATGCACTTTAACACCATTATTCTTCGATGACCGAACATAAACACAAGACCCATAGGCCTGAAGGCTAGCATCGCAGAAAGCATGTAATTCAACTCTTGCTTTAAGTTGGAGTACATAACGAGGAAATGTTGCATTGTTCACTTGATGAAAGTCCTTACAAACTTCGCTCCAAATCGTTTCCAATGATTGTGGTAGACTCTCATCCCATTGTAGCTTATCTCTCCACATGCGTTGCAAGATGATTTTTGCCCTAGTTAATGTTGGGCCGATCAAACCTAACGGATCGTAGCATCGCGCAATGGTTGACAGAACTGAACGTTTTGTGTATTTTCCAACACTAATTTTGGGCTCGAAGATGAATACGAAGCTATCCTTTCGAGGCTCCCAGATGAGTCCAAGAGTTTTTGTCACATCGGTCCCATCGCCGAGTTTTCTCAATTTGAAGTTGCCTCGCTCAAGAAGATTTTTGGTTTGTTCCATTATGTCGCGAACTTCTTCAACTGAATTGCCATCTGAGATCAGATCGTCAACATAGAAATCTCGCAAAACCGTTTTAGCTCCTAGTGGGTATGATGACGACTCATCCATTGCTAATTGGTGCATTGCACGAATACCCAAAAAAAAGCGGGCTTGGTCCCATAAGTGACGGTATTCAATTTAAAGACTAGAATGTCGTCGTCTGATGAGTTTAGCCATAAGATACATTAAAGCATTGCATCAGGCTCTGAAACCTACACACATCTATACATTTTACTAATATCTCCTGTAAGTGCAATGGAAAATGTGCGAAAACGAACGAGTGTGTGAAACAATGTAGTTTGTATGGTCGGTCCTGACATAAGAATATCATTTAATGAAAGCCCAGATGTGGTAACAGCCGAACCGTCGAATACCACTCTCAGCTTTGTTGTCGAACTTTCTTCTTTGTATACACAATGATGAGGCAAGAAGTATTTGCATTTAGAAATCTCAGCGCTGGGCACCGGTGACATATGGCTGAGATCAATATAGAGTATTTTTCCTTCATAGCATGATTTCGAGCAAACTTACGCTCCAAATTTAAGAGCCGACGCTTGGCCTGCACATAAGATTCGAAGCCTTGCTTTTTTGGCAAGCAGACTAAGTATTCCCCTGAAGACAATCGACGATGAGTTGCGATGAAATGCTGCTGACAGTGGAGCTCCTCTGTTGTTACCATGGCGATAGGCTCGAAAACGTGCTCCACTTCCCAAAATTGACAAACCAAATAATCAAGCCGAGCGATGTGTTTGGTATCATCCGAAAGTCTTTGAGTTGCGATGAACGCCGAGAGTTTAGGGGCCGATCGCCCGCCACCTGATATGATTGAACCGAGTTGAGTTTTCTGCAAGACTGGCAACCCAGGTGCCAACATAATTTGCCCAATACACAGCAGCTCAAAGAAAAGACCAGCTCCGATGAGAAGCTCAATCCGCTGTGACTTATAAAATAAGAGATCAGCTAACTTTATATTTGAGGGTATGTTCCAACTATTAGTAGACATTGAAATTCCAGGCTGATTATCAGTAATCGTCTTGGCGATGATTGCGCTGATGGTGGTTGAGTAATCTGAAATCCGCGATTTCAGAACGAGATCGACTGAGTATCCTTCAGTTGAGAAGCTAGCATCTCCAATGCCAGAAACTGCAGTAGGCGACTTTCTTTTTCGGAGCTGAAGCTGATTAACGAATTGCGTGGTAACAAAGTGAAGTTAAGATCCTAAATCTAAGAGTACACGACACGGAACGAATGTCCCAGCTCGGTTCTTAACAAGGATTATAGCAGTGGCTAAGTACTAAGTACTAGATTTGCAATCTTTCAGCTGATGCCCCTTTCTTAGGCAATTTAGGCACAGAGCGAGTCTCTTGGCCTCCTTATGTCGTGCAATGGGTGGCAATTGCTCAAAACGCTTACATTGAAATATCATGTGGCTCGTGTCTCCGCAAAAGACACAACGACTGAGAGTTTTAGAAGCAACAAATGATTTTCTTAAATGTGTACTCACGATCTTCCCTGACTTGCCAACCTGACCATCCTGCAAAACTTGATCCACATTTTCAAGCATTCGACACCGCTCTTGCTAGAACGTTGACAACTTGGCCCACGATGGTAACTCATTTGCTGATGATCGTTCCTCCCATTTGGCCTGAGTGCATTTGTCCAATTTCTGCAACACTGTCTGCACGATGATGCAATCAGCGACTTCTTCCCTCGAAGCAAGAGAATCCATAGCACGAATGTGAGATGTAACCTTATCTGCCAACTGCCTCAGTCTGCCCACAGATGAATCTGCCTTCTCAAGTCCAAATATCGCTCTGATGTGTGCCTGTAAAATAAAACCTTTATTATCGAATCGACGTTGAAGAATATCCAGAGCGACGCTATAGTTAGCCTTATTTATTTCCAATGAGCTGATGGTATCCAGCGCAGGACCGCAGCAGGACCGAAGATGTTGGAGCTTCTCAATAGGGCTGAGATCAGAGTCAGCATCTATGATGGGTAAATGGTAAATGGGTATACAGAAGCCTGACAAAGATGAAGCGTGACAAAGATGGACAAGTATAAAGATTTAAGGCACGATTGGTGGCAAAAGGTTGCTCCCAGCATAAACTATGCAGAAACTTTTTCTCCGGTATGCAGGCTGGAGAGCGTGCGATTCATCTTTGCACTGGCAGTGAAATTGAAACTGTATGTATACCAAATGGATGTATGTAAGGCATACCTCAACAGTGACCTGAGCGATACAGTGTACATGAAGTAACCAGAACCAGCTAAGGTGTTGATGCTGAAGAAGGCTATATATGGATTGAAGCAATCAGGAAGGGAATGGAACACAAAGCTAAATGATGTCCTGATTAGTTTGGGTTTCGTGGCCTGCGAGAACGAGCCCTGTCTTTACCAGCATATAGAAAAGGATAAGTTGTCTTTAATCCTGGTATATATTGATGATTTACTTGTAGCATGTCAATCCAAAGAGAACCTGGTTAGCATCAAGTCGGCAATTTCAAATGCGTTTGAATGTTTCGACAAAGGCGTGCCTGAACTGTTTTTGGGCCTATCACCATAGGCCATTCGCAATACATCAAGGAATTATTGCAGACTCATGGTATGGAAAATTGTAGGCCAGTAGCAACTTCGTTGGATGCGGGATTCCAAGTAAATTGTGCCAGTGGATTATTATTATTAACAGAGCGGATGAGATTTACATATGTATGTGTGTTATGCCTTGTTATGTGCAAGAGTGCGCTAACAGCAAATGAGAATGACAAAGGCAAGAGATTAACTTAAGAGGAGCTTATTTAACTATTAACAGCAATTATTACATGCTGCGCCGAACACTCCCGCTTCATCGCATCACACCTATCTGATGCATGAGCCTCCTCATAGGATAATGGCACCTTCACGTTGCTGGCAACCAGAGCCCCAAGTACGTTGTGCTGCTTTCGAGGTCGGCCTGGCTTGCCGGTTCGAATCAGCCTTGGTCTCCCAGGACCAATGCGAGGAGCATTAACAGTTGCGTCCACGCTTACTTTCTCTTTGCGATCTCCATCGCTGCTGCGCCCATGGCTGCTGTCCCGATCGCTGCTGCGTCTAACGCTGCTCCCCCGATCGCTGTTGTGCCCATGGCTGCTGTCTCGATCGAAAAGATCATCTCGCCTCTCTACCACCTGGTGAGATATTGGGTCGTACAAACGATAGCCTTTGCTTGCTACCGAATACCCAACCATTCGATATTCCTTGCCTTTTGGTTGCAGTTTGCTCTTCCTTGGACCCTTGTCCAAAGCCACTGCAATTGAACCAAACGTTTTTAGATGACCGACAAAACGTTTCTTACCAGTCCACGCTTCCATAGGCGTCATACTGCCTAAAGCACTGGTTGGCGATCGATTCCGTATATATACGGCTGCGTTGACTGCTTCAGCCCACAAAGATTCGCCCAATCCTGATTGCATCAACATACTTCTTGACATCTCCACCAGAGTGCGGTTTGCTCTCTCAGCTACGCCATTTTGCTGTGGAGTGTATGCTACTGCCAGCTGCCTCTCTCGAGACTGTGTGCTAAAAGGCCCGCACACATCAGCATGAACCAACTCCAATATGCCTTGTGCTCTATTGGCAGTTGCGTCAGGAAACGGCTGCACATGAATTTTGCATAGCATGCAAGTCTTACAATTCATGTTATCATTGAAAACCAAATTTCCAATACCGCGCACCATTCCTTTGTTGATCAGGTCTTTCAAGCTATTGACATTCAAATGTCCATACCGTTTGTGCCACAGCACACCATCTGCCTTAACCGCAGAATAACAGCCATTTTGCTTTCCTTGAAACATGCACAAGTCTCCAACTTTTCTTGCTTTAACAATGCAATCACCCTTTTGCATTACTTTTGCATATTCATGCTTCACAGCGCTGCTAACTAAGAAAAAATTCCCATTCATTTTCGGCACATAGAGAATATATTTGAACAGCAACGTGCATAATACCGTCTCTAGCTTTACATCTTCTCTGCCCTCTGCTCTCAGCAACCCAGAGTCAGCCAGACTAATCATTTCTGTGTGTTTCTTCTTACACTCAGCCTTCATATGCCCGCGCTCACCTCACTTGAAACACACCACATTTGTTTCTCTGTTTGTAAATTTCGCTGTTGAGCGACGACGAGATTGTGTAATAACTTATAACGCACTATACGAGCACCACAGAGTGTATTAATCACGTCGGGGTCACCAAAATGTTTGAAGCTGCCGAGCTTTTTCGGCAACGCTGGCTCAAATCATTTACGAAGGCACAAATAAAAGCCAATACGATTTAATATAGCTTATTATAAATAATTGAATGCCGAGTCTGTGGTAGCTGTTTAGGCAAAGTTATTTCGATGCGAGAGTATTAAATTTATAGGTGTTGCGCGGAATGAAGACTATTTTTGTACAAAGTTTAAGGAATAGAAGTAAGTAGGAGTAAGCAATTAACAGAGCAGCCGAAATTTACATATGTATGTGTGTTATGCTTAGTTGTGTGCATTAACAGAGAATGAGAATGACAAAGGCAAGAGATTAACTTAAGATAAACTTATTAACTATTAAGAGCAATTATTAGCTGCTGCGCCGAATTGATTGATTTTGGCTTCTTTTCTAACTCCCAGAATTTGTATCTATCTCTATGTCGTTGTTTACGACACTAATGTAAGTCGAAGAGCTATTAGCTGTACTCGATGTTCGGCAGCGACCAGATAAAATCCAACCAAAGGCAGTCAATTGAAAATTTGGGCTGTTGTTATGAAATTGAGGATCAGCTAATTGTACGTTATCAGGTCTCTCTCTTCAGTAAGATTCTCTGGTTGGTACGACGATATGGAACGTACCACACCAAAGTCTGTTCGGATTTCTGTGTCGTCCGTTCGGGACGATATCGAAGTTTGAACGCTGTGCCCAACAGCTGAATCCCAGATCTTTGCCTTTTTAATTTTAACTGTTTCGCAAGCGCTACTGGGTGTGCAAGCGAGGGTGCAAACGATATTGCAATTGAGCATGCAATAAGCACAAAGTGAGCGCGCACTAATATGTTCAAGCGAGACAGTAAAAATGAGAGCGCAACAATAAGTGCAAACGCAAGTGCAAACGATATTGCAAGCGAGCTTACAAATGATGAGCGTAAAGTAAGAGCTCGATTTAATGTGTGCGAGTGTAATCGATATTGCAAGCGCGCATGCAAATTAAGAGCGCAGGGCAAGAACGAAATTATCTGCGGAAGCGAGAGCGCATGCGATGCGATAAGAAAAAAATGAGCAACAAAAACTGTAACACACTAACGGCGCCAAGAATGCTTGGATTATGCGAGGCAACAGAGATTGAATTATTTGCAGATCAAAGGTCAATTAAAATATGCACCTTATTATTATTATTTTTATTTTTTATTATTTTATTTTTATTTTATATTATTTTATTTTTATTTATTTCTTAAATCATAAATCAATTTTTACATGCAATACTATTCTGTATGTGTGAAGTAATGCATTTATTTATTTAACGCTTGCACTTGGTCATCTATATGCTCTATTTATGTACTTCCCTGATTATTCACAAAGTCCATAATCCAGCTTCCTTAAAATCCAAAGAGTTTACCTGGGGGCACTAAAAATGTCCTCCCAAAAGAATGCAATTGTGTTTTTTGTAGTCCTCCCAAAAGAATGCAATTGTGTTTTTTGTAGTCCTCCCAAAAGAATGCAATTGTGTTTTTTGTAGTGTTGGCTTTCAGGTAAACAAAAATGTGTGTGTAGGTTTTAAAAATATATTTTATTCGAAGGTTGCGGAAGGTTGAGTGTTGTACATTCACATGTAAGTAAAAACGAAAAGTCAATAATTGCCGGAGGGCCAAGTACCGAGAGCTGGCGGTTATTCTATTAACAGCAATCTGTTAATAGCATAAGCGGGCTATGTGGGGGAGGAGCAATCCTGTTCATGGGATCTGGCATTAACATACGATGCACTCCGATGTTTTGCCTTTCGTTGGTAGGATAACCAATTTATGGACGGGTCTACGGATGATGCCCCCGGAAATGAGAACGTCCGCCACTCATCATCTCCTGGGTGGGTGAGGTGGACACGGCCAAGTCGCTGTTTGAAAATGTATTTCGACGTGGCGGTGGATTTGTAGAATAGGGCCTTGAAACTCTTCACCCCTGATTCCCACAAGCCACCCATGTGGGGTGGCGCTCGGTGGATTGAAATGCCAGGATTGGCGATGGAAAGTGTGCTTTGCAAGCACCTCGGATCTGAGAGATTCCAAGAAGTCTTGCGATAAGATTTTCGAAGCTCCGACAAACGTCTTCCCGTTGTCGGAGAAGAGTATTTGCGGGCATCCACGCCGAGCCACCAAGCGGGTGAATGCCGCTAAGAATTTCTCAGTGGTTAGGTCGGAGGTGGCCTCGAAGTGGATGACCTTGGTGCTGAGGCAGGCGCGTCCGGTGTAGTACTTCACATCGAAGGGGATCTGCAAAGTCGACGCCTACGAATGCTGATGGGCCTCTAGATGTTGTCCGTTCAGCTGGCAGGTCGCCCATCATTTGCGTTTGGAGACGCTTGCGATAAACTACGCAGGACTTGCATGAGTTTATGCCAGATTTGAGGAGGACCTTCAGTTTGGGGATCCAGAATTGTGAACGGATGAGTCGCATAGTTAGCTGGTTTCCACCATGCAAGGATATGCGATGGGTGAAGTGTGGAATTCTGAGAACCTGCTCAGGAATTCAATTGGAGGCTGACGAAGTTGACTGCAAGTTGGACTGGGAAAGTCGAATCTAATCTGGTCCATGGAACCATAGCGGATTTTTATACCCTGAACCCATTGAAAATGAGAAAGCAGGGTATAATGGTTTTGTTAAAATGTATGTAACAGGCTGAAGGAGGCGTGGCAGACCCCACAAAGTTTATATATTCTAGATCAGGGCGACGAGCTGAGTCGATTTAGCCCTGTCCGTCTGTCTGTCTGTCCGCCAGTCCACCCGTCATATCCGTATGTATGAACGCGTCGGATTTCAGAAGATATAAGAGCTAGAGACTTAAAATTCGTTTTAAAATGTCCGTACATAGCGCGCGCATATCGAGTTTATGACTAAAAATCGATAACTCATCCCGTTATTTTTTATCGATTAAAAACCCTATCGAAAAACACTTAAAAAAGTATATCTCCCACATCTTTGAAGCTAGAGTCTCCAAATTTTAAATATATTTTGAGACGCATTTTATACAATTCGGTTTTAAAATTTACCGCCGTCCCTATATCCATATATCCATATTGTGATTACGTTGTAAGGTTAATTTATTTTTCCAGCCGGGGTCAGAGGGATGGGACGGTGAGAGGGGGGGGGGGGGGTTGTTTTATAGGTTAGGCGACCACGCGCCCGGAGCTCGCCGACCACGCCCACGCCCACGCGTTTGCACGCGGGAGGGCGGCAGCAATTGAATGGCGCGATCATGCGCACTCTAGATTGCGGGGGTCGGGGCTTCGAAGGCGCGCTGTGGGAAGTTAGTGGTGCCACTACAATGGTAGCACCGGCGTTCACTCCCAGACCACACGATTTTCACTGCCGGAGATTTACCCTTCCGGCGCACGGGGCGTACCACGTTCAAACTACCAGTTAGTATTACAGTTAATTGCAGTTAGTGTAATACTCGACCATTTTTCTTTGACATGTGCTTACTTTATTGCGCTAACCTTAACTCCGATGCTAATTTGATTGTTTGCGTCTGCTCATCCCGAGAGCTCAAAACTAACTAAAACTGGCGCGCAGCTTTCGATCCCTTTCTGCCGCCTTTGCACCTTCACCACGCGACCAACAATGCAGCTCACCACGACGAGTTTTCGAGCCGCATGGTTGAATAGCTGATCGCGCGAATTTTGTTTTGAGTTCTTTATTTTTGAAATTAAATAACAAGGTTCAACTTCTTCAGTTAAGTCTCAGATTAGAACTGACTTTATTCAAATGCTGCTAGCCTATTCGAGCGACATAGCATCATAATTTTAATTTCACAATGTTGCTAGACATTTCTTCATCATTTTAATTTCACAATGTTGCTAGACATTTCTTCATCATTTTAATTTCACAATGTTGCTAGACATTTCACCATCATTTTAATTTCACAATGTTGCTAGACATTTCATCATCACAAACATGCAACATTTAGGTATGGACTTTCTCTCTTAGTGGTGACAAATCGCTTAAAATTATGCTTATATCGATTACATAATTACATACATAACTTCTCCCTCATTTAAATAAGAATTCTCCTGAATTCTGTGTTATTAATTTTCTTATTAAAGGTAATATATAAGGTAGGTATTACTTATAATTATTGTTTTGAGTAATGAATAGTAACTTGTTTATATTCTTTGATTAATTATTATAGTTTTTTTTTTTCAGTTAAATATAAATTATAAAGATTGCTGTTTGTCAGAAACAAATATTTAAAAGAAATAAAATTATCAACATTTGCTAATAGATTTGATTTGCTCTGTTATGCTTCAGAAAGAGCGAATTTTGTTTTGGTTAAGTATTTGATGAGTCTTCAATTCTGTTATCATTCTTGTCTTCTGTAAATTTGTAAACACGTTTTATATTTGCTGGGTTAATATTCTTAAGTTTGGCTTTTTTAATAAACCCCACTTCTCTT
>NW_028301763.1:0-56083 GCF_054131105.1 Drosophila navojoa
ACAGTAAATTTCGCTTTAATTTACGCTCATAATTGCCTGCGCGCTTGCAATATCGTTTGCACCCACGCTTGCACACGCAGCAGCGCTCTCTCGTTGCGCTCAAAACTTACGCTCGTCACTTGGATATATTCTCGCTCAAAACTTGCACTCTCGCTTTGCGCTCATCGTATGAGCTCGATCTGCACTTATATTTTGGCATTCATACCGGCGCGCTCTCGCTTGTGAATGCATTGCACTCAGTCGCTCTACACTTGCCCAAATAGTCACTCAACATTTTGGTTATTGTCTTCGCTATATCGTTATCAGCTGTCTGTAACAGTCACTCAGTATAGTTTAACATTGCCAGCGTAATATATTGAGATTTATTACGATCGCGCGCATTTGTTAATATTCTTGACTTGCTCTTCGCTTGTTGTCATACATTAAGTGAATTTTCATTTCTTTCGATTGATATTGGTTTCAACTGAGCTTCACTTATAGCATCATGACTAATAAGCGAGGAAAGAATAGGTCTATGGACGAGTCATCAACGGAGCGTGTCGAAGCTCTGTTGGCCGTTTACAAAAATGTTACAAACGATATAACACGCATTAATAAATCATTAAAAGATTACACTAAACCAGTAGAGCCATTTGAAATTGAATGTCGACTTGAGATACTGAACCGCTACATAGAAAAGGCCTTTAAGACACAACAAGAGTTGGACGACATTAACGCAGATTTAGTGCCTCGGCCAACGTTAGAAGATTTGTGTGTATCGACCAAAGCACTTCTTATGAAGCGAGGTAGTGATAGCCAACCTAAAAGTGAGAGTCCCGCTAACTCTACAATGATTAGCTCAGTGTCTCACTCTAGGAATCTACCGAATATAAAGCTGCCAAAGTTTAGCGGAGAATATTCGGAATATAAGAATTTCATTGGACTTTTTGAGAGTTTAGTCGACAACGAGCCAGGGTTATCAAATATAGAAAAGTTTAATCACTTGTCATGCTTGGACAAAGAAGCATTAGGCACTGTCAAGGCATATCAGGTGACAGATGCTAATTACCCAAAAGGGTTAGCTGCTTTAAAAAATGTGTACGACAATCAGTGTCTCATATTTTTTAACAGTATTTCGAAACTATTTGATCTCCCACACATGTCCGAACCGTCAGCATCATCTTTGCGCATGCTGATAGACTCAGTCCGTGCCATTTACGAATCTCTATTATCGCTAGGATCTGATAAGCAGATTTCGAATGCCGTCAGCATCATCTTCGTCCGTGCCATTTACGAATCTCTATTATCGCTAGGATCTGATAAGCAGATTTCGAATGCCATGCTCATCCATTTAGTAATGATGAAAGCGGACGCTGGCACGCGCTCTAGGTGGGAAGAGAATCTTGACTACAAAAAGCTTCCATTGTGGCAAGATTGTGAAGCTGCCTTGAACAGACGGTATCAGCATTTAAGTGCTGAAGACTCATCTGGTCCACGTCGTAAGGTAGCTCAGGATAATAGGAAAAGAATTGGGAAAACTTCACTAGCTCTGCCCAGTGAGCCGCAGAGTCCCAAATGCGTGTTTTGTAAAAGGAACGATCACTTCATTCACTCGTGCTCGTCGTTCGCAGCAATACCTTGCCAGAAACGTTTTACGTTCGCAAAGAGCTATCCGCTCTGTATAAATTGTTTGCGAACAGGACACTCAGAGGCTGCTTGCAAATCAGCCCACTGTCGTGTGTGCTCTAAGCCGCACCATACCATACTGCATAGATACAGCTGTGAAGCGGCTCAAAGTAGCTCGTGTCACTTCGTCACAGATTTCATCTGTAAATCACGCACGGACAGCCTCTGATCAAGTTCTTTTGGCAACTGCAGTTGTGAAGATAAAAGATCAATCTGGATCTTATCACTTAGCTAGAGCTTTATTAGATTCCGGCTCGCAAGTTAATTTCATAACTGAAGAACTTGCAAAACAGTTGAAATTAAAACGGCAAAGATCTGGGATTCAATTGTTGGGCATTGCTAATTGTCAGTCATCTGTTCGGCACAGCGTGCAAACTTCGATAGCGTCCCGAAACGGATGACATAGAAATCCGAACAGACTTTGGTGTGTTACGTTCCATTTCGTCGTATCAACGCAACGTATTGATTTGTTGCTCGGTGCTGATATCTTTTTTGATATATTAAGAGAAGGCAAAATAAAAGGACCCGATAACAGCCCAACATTGCAATTGACTGCCTTTGGTTGGATTGTATCTGGTCGCTGGCGAACATTGAATGCATCTACTAGTTCGTCGACTTTCATTACCGTCGTAAACGACGACATAGCTATAGATTCAATAGTTCGCAAGTTCTGGGAGTTGGAAGAAAAGCCAAATACAATTAATTCGATTTCTTATACCCCAGAGCAACAACTGTGCGATAAGTCATTTGTGGAGACTATTTGCCAAACTACCTCGGGTCGTTTCAGAGTGTCGCTGCCATTCAAATCAAGCCTTGGAAAGAAGAATGAGCAAGCAAGAAGACATTCGGCCAATGTACATTGACTTTATGAAAGAATACTTGGCCTTGGGTCACATGAGCCCAACTAACAATCAAATTCCGAGAGAGCCGCATTATTTCATCCCATATCAATGCGTGCTAAGACCGCACAGCTCATCCACTAAACTTCGAGTAGTGTTTGATGCCTCTAGCAAGTCCTCCTCTCAATTGTCGCTGAATGATCTACTCATGGTGGGTCCGACCATCCAGCCGCAGTTATGGGAGACCTTTGCTAAGATTTCGACTTCGTCCTTGGGCTGCTACAGCAGACATCGCTAAAATGTACCGTCAAATTGAACTTGACGAGTCCCACCGCAACTTTCAACTTATTGTGTGGAGGGAAACGCCCACTGATCCGTTACAAATCTTTCGATTAAACACATTAACGTACGGGACAGCGACTGCTCCATTCTTAGCAATTCGATGTTTAAAACATCTAAGCGACTTGCATGCTTCCACTCATCCAGCTGCTGCAAGATCGTTAGCCCGAGATTTCTATGTTGATGACTTGTTGACAGGAGCAGATAGCGTTGAAGAATTGTGCTTGTTGCATCGAGACTTGATAGCAATTCTTCAAAAGTTTGGATTTCCTCTCACGAAATGGTCGTCCAATTGTAAACAACTCGCAGCACAACCAGCTAGAAACGATATAGTTATTGGTCATCAAGAGGACACAAAAACATTGGGATTAATTTGGAATCCAATGAATGACAGCTTTAGATATTCCATGAACTGTCCAGTGGAAGTTCAACAGACCAAAAGATCCGTTTTGTCATTTGTAGCAAGGTTATACGACCCCTTAGGTTTGTTAAGTCCGATCGTAACTCGTGCGAAGGTCCTTTTACAGGAAATGTGGTTGCACAAACTTGGGTGGGATGACCAATTGCCTGTTCAAATGAGGCAAGAATTTGAGGCAGTAACTAGCTGTTTCTCAAATCTAAACTCGTTACATATACCTCGTTACGTTGGCACACTTAAATCGAAAGGGTGTCAAATCCATGGATTTGCTGACGCCTCAACGAGAGCTTACGGTTGTTGTTTATACGTAAGAATGCAAACAGATAAGGGTATCACTACCAGGCTGCTAGTCGCCAAATCTAAGGTAGCGCCCTTGAAAACAAAATTTGTTCCGCGGCTGGAGTTGTGTGCTGCAGAATTGTTAGCTACCTTATGGGATGCGGTAAAGAAAGTACTTGATGGTCCTATTAATCAAGTCACATTTTGGTCAGACTCTGAAATGGTGCTTCATTGGCTGCGAATGCATTCATCTAGCTTGAACACATTCGTTGCTAATCGCGTTGCAACCATCCAAGAGTTGACAACTAATGTATCTTGGCGTCATGTACCAACGAAAGACAACCCAGCAGATATTGTATCTCGGGGATGTTCAGTTGAGGAGCTTAAAACATCATTGTGGTTTTGCGGACCAGGATTTTTAAAGCTTTCTGACACGTTGTGGCCAGCCAACCCACAAATAACCCTATCAAAGGAGTTAGAGCTGCTAGAGAAGCGTAGAACTGCAATTACTATGATCGCGGTCGATGAGGTAACAAATCCTATCGTACATCTTATAGAGTCAACGTCATCATTTTTTAAGCTAATCCGCATCGTTGCCTATATGTTCCGCTTTATCAATGGAAAACAAGAAAGTCATTCTTCACTTGTTCCTACAGCTTCTGAGTTAAGCTTCGCATTCCTTGCAGTTATATCTGTAATTCAACACATTGAATTCAGCGAAGAAATAAAGAAAATAAAGAAGTCAGTCGTGTTGCAACCGTCATTGCAAAAACTGACACCGTTTTTGCACCCACATCAGCATGGCAGGCGTACGTTATGGTTGCTACGAGTAGGAGGTCGTTTATTGAAGGCACCATTAGCACATAATGCCAAATTCCCATTATTGCTTCCAAAAAAGTGTCGTTTCGTAACGCTTTATTTGGAGCATTTGCATCGCTCTCATTGCCACGCCAATCCCCTAGTACTAATGGGCCTGCTTCGTCAGCAGGTTTGGCTGGTCAATGCTCGACAGGCTTGCAGTGCAGTAGTCCGAAAATGTGTGCATTGTTTTCGCTACAAGCCGAAACTCTTATCCCAAATAATGGGCAATCTTCCCGCTGATCGCTTACATGGAAATAGGCCATTTGAGATCAGTGGAGTGGACTTTTGCGGTCCAATACTAGTTTCGCTGGGAATTCGGGGCAAATCGCCAGTCAAAATGTATATTGCCATATTTGTTTGCTTTACTTCGAAGGCAGTGCATCTTGAATTAGTCACCGATTTAACCTCAAATTCATTTCTGATGTGTTTATCCAGGTTCGTTGGTCGACGTGGGCTTGTCCGGAAGCTGTATTGCGACAATGCCACCAATTTCGTGGGTGCTGCACGCACGCTGGACCTCAAAACTACGTTCCATGGCAACACAGCGGACATGGAAATGTTTGCTGCGGAGCGGGGCATGGAGTTTGTGTTCATCCCTCCTCGAGCGCCGCATTTTGGCGGCCTTTGGGAAGCGGCGGTGAAATCCGCCAAGGGTTTGCTGCTGAAAGCGATGGGCAATTCATCGCGTTGCACCACTGCCACTCCACTAATACACCATATTATTGAAGCCCTGCGGCCTTTCAACGCGGCCGATGTTGAGGCATTTGGATATATGCCCTCTTTATTAATAGAATTAGAAAATAATGAAGAAATTGAATTATTAAAATTGTATAGGCTAAAAATGGAAATGAAACCACTGTAAAGTAGTTGTTGTACGCGCTAGCACGGGAGTGTCGCTCACCACTCAATCGCTCTCCCGCTGCTCGCGCTTAGATGAGCTCTCTACTGTGCAAGCTGCGCTTGCGTTAATGTTAAATTTAATAAATCAGTACAAAATTGAACACCGGTGCCAGCACTTCATATTTAGAGAGACCGCAAGTTGCTGTCTACATTTTTTTTTATATAAATATATTATACACTGGCCCATTGGAGGACCAGACCCCTTTTGGAAGGACACTAGTCTTAAAAGCCTTTTCTATGTAGCGGTTCAGAATCTCAAGTCGAAATTCAATTTCAAATGGCTCTACAGGTTTTGTGTAATCTTTTAGCGACTTGTTTATGCGCGTTATATCATTTGTAACATTTTTGTAAGCGGTCAACAGAGCTTCGACACGCTCCGTTGATGACTCGTCCATAGACCTATTCTTTCCTCGCTTATTAGTCATGATGCTATAAGTGATGCTCAGTTGAAACCAATGTCAATCGAAACAAATTAAAATTCACTTAATGTATGACAACTCAAGAATATTAACAAATGCGCGCGATCGTAATAAATCTCAATATATTACGCTGGCAGTGTTAAACTATACTTGAGTGACTGTTACAGACAGCTACTAACGATATAGCGAAGACAACAACCAGAAAGTTGAGTGACTATTAGTATGGGTATGTTGTGTTGTTATACCCTGAACCCATTGAAAATGGGAAATCAGGGTATAATGGTTTTGTTAAAAGTATGTAACAGGCAGAAGGAGGCGTGGCAGACCCCACAAAGTATATATATTCTTGATCAGGGCGACGAGCTGAGTTGATTTAGCCCTGTCCGTCTGTCTGTACGTCCGTCCGTATGTATGAACGCGTCGATCTCAGAAGATATAAGAGCTAGAGACTTCATATTTTTTTCCTAGGTCCGTGTGTATCACGCTCACATCGAGTTTATCACTAAAAATCGATAACAACTCCCGATATTTTATTATCGATTAAAACCCTTATCGAAAGCTAGTTTTTTAAATATCTCCTACACCTTTAGAGCTAGGGCTTCCAAATTTTAGATGTAGACTTGTGTATTTTATAAAATTTCGTTTTTTGTTAAAATTTACCCCCCACCCCTAAATTCACCCCTTCAAGATCACTTTTGTAAAAGGCGTATTTCAAATGCTAGAGACTTCTGCTTTGGAATGTACATATGTACATCTGAACATTATAATTAAGTTTTAAAAGTTTCATTAAGATCGTACGTCTAGAAATTTAATTATTCAACAAATGAATTCGTATCATATGTATGTAACAGGCAGAAGGAGGCGTGGCAGACCCCACAAAGTATATATATTCTTGATCAGGGCGATGAGCTGAGTCGATTTAGCCCTGTCCGTCTGTCTGTCCGTCTGTCCGTAAGCTTGAACGCGTCGATTTCAGAAGATATAAGAGCTAGAGACTTCAACTTTTTTTAAAATGTCCGTATATATCACGCGCATATCGAGTTTATCACTAAAAAACGATAACTTATTCCGACACTTTTTTATCGATAAAAAACCTTATCGAAGATCACTTAAATAATTATATCTCCTACATCTTTCAAGCAAGAGTCTCCAAATTTAAAATGTATATTAAGATGAATTTTATGCAATTTCGGTTTTTGTTAAAATTAACCCCCCACCCCTAAATCCACCCCCTCACCCTCATCTTTGTAAAAGTCGTATATCAAATACTAGAGACTTGTGCTTCGGTATACACATACATTTAAACATCATGATTACGTTCTGAAAGTTTCATTACGATCGTACGTCTAGAAATTAAATTATTCAACAAATAAGTTCTCATAATATTGCCAACACTGCAGCGCAACCCAAGCGCAATAGGTTATAAATTTATATCTCCTACATTTTTAGAGCTATAGTCTCCAAAAAAAAATATATTCCAATGAATTTTATTCAATTTCGGTTTTTGTTATATTTTGGATACCGGCTCCAAATTCACCAGAATCCCCAGTGAAGGTCAGATGCTAGTATAGCTAATTGTGAATGATTTGACATTTTTTTTTTAAATGCCAAATAAAACCCAGAGCGTGTCGTAATTCTTTTTTTTTTAATTGTTGCAAAATTTTTATATATTTAATTAAATGAGTTTTCTATTTCATTTATATTTTTAAATACATCGAAATTGAAATTTGAACCATACTAAATGTGCTTTTCTATTAGTTTGGTTCAGGGTAGTATCTAGTCGAGCGCTCTCGACTAGAGTTTTCTTACTTGTTTTTATATTTGACTGTAGAGCGATTGAGTGCAATGCATTCACACATACACATGCACAAGTGAGAGCGCGCCGGTATGTGCAAGTGAGAACGCAACGATATTACAAGCTTGAAATAAAATTGTAGATCGAGCTCATACGATGAGCGGCAATGAATCCAAGTGACAAGCGCAAGTTATGAGCGCAAAGCGAGAGCGCTACTGTGTGTAAGCGAGGGTGCAAACGATATTGCAAGTAAGCTTGCAATTAGTGCAATATGCGCAAGCGAGACAGTAAATGTGCAAGCGCGAGTGCAAACGATGCTAGCGAGCATGCAAACGATGAGCGTAAATTAAAGCGAAATTTACTTTGTAAGCGCGAATGCAAACGATATTGCAAGCCAGCTAACAAATGAAGAGCGTAAAGTACGAGCGCAATTTAGCGCGCATGCAAATGAAGAGCGTAAATTAAGAGCGTAATTATCTGTGCAATCGAGAACGAACTTTAATGTGTGAGCGAGAGCGAGCTGTGAGCGCAAGCGCAAAACGAAAGTGCGAGACGAAAATGAGCAAAAAACTGTAACACAACGGCGCCAAAGAAAACTTGGATTATGCGAGGAAATAGAGATTGAAATATTTGCAGATCAAAGGTCAATTACAATATTCACCTTATTTTTTTTTTTTTTTAATTTCAATTTTAAATAAGCTTAACACATGGTACATAGGCGTAGATTGTACATACATAAATATTTTGTATGTCTCAAGTAATGCATTTACTTATTTAGCGCTTGCATTACTTGGTCATCTATGTGCTATATGTATTTATGTACTTCCCTGATTATCCACAAAGTCCATAATCCAGCTTCCTTCAATTCTAGAGAGTGTCCACCCGGGGGCGCCAAAAATGTCCTTCCAAAAGGTATAATATAAAAAGTGTATAATATATTTCTTCTATTTTCTCTCTCTAAAAACGAAGTGCTGGCACCGGTGTTCAATTTTGTACTAGATTTATTGAATTTTAACAGCAACGCAAGCGCAGCTTGCACAGCAGAGAGCTCATCTAAGCGCGAGCAGCGGGAGAGCGATTGTGTGGTGAGCGACACTCCCGTGCTGGCGCGTACAACAACAACTACTTTACAGTGGTTTCATTTCCATTCTTAATATATCCTATACAATTTTAATAATTCAATTTCTTCATTGTTTTCTAATTCTATTATTAACAGTAGCTAAAGACACAGGGATAACATTTATTTTTAGAAAAAACCAAAAGATACATAAATCCAAGATAAAGAAGAGACTAAAAAAAAATACATTAAATATACGACCTCCTACAGATGCTACCACATAAACGCATAATTGTTAAACATTCAACATCTAACGGATAATGATAAGGTGGCACAAACTAACCTCGGTAACACAAAATTGTAATTTCACATAAATATCTAATTCATAAAATTAACTTACAAGATTCAATTGACAATGTAAACAAATTTGAAATAGCATTGAATGATCTTAAAGACGCAAATTCTCAGGAGAAATTATTAACTCTGTAAAACCAAAATTAACACAAGTAAAACCTAAAATTAACATACCAATTTTTGATAAAAACGATTATGAATCACTACACATTATTAATAAGACCAAATTATGTAATGCATAACCAAGCTGGCCTAATCAAAGAAATAAGTAGCAAGTGTCTGAAAGTCCATCAGTCATATATTTGCGAAGACAACATAACTCCATCAATCAACCAAAAGTGCCTAAAGGGCATTTTAAACGAAGAAACAACATGCGACGTTAGATATATTGGCAGTGAAGAAATCATTGAAGAAATAGAACAACGCCACATTATCATCTTCAATACCATCACCACAACAATCACATCCACACGTGGCAAACCGAAACGAATTAACGGATCAGCCAGCGTTCAAGAATTGTTCCATTAATATAAATGGATTGAAATACGACGACACAGAGGTAGATTATACCGAAGAATACATTCTCTCGATTCCAGAACTCGAAGATATAAAGATAAATAATACAATTAATATCAGTCTACATAAGCTTCACCTACACACTCTTAACACGCAGAATGGAATAATAGAGATGAAAGGAGAGAATAATAGTGGAATAATAGAGATTAACTATATTTAAGCTCTTATAATATCTAATTTAAAGTTTTCCATTTTAACACTGTCTTTTTATACCCTGAGCCCATTGAAAATGGGAAATCAGGGTATAATGGTTTTGTTTAGGAAATCAGGGTATAATGGTTTTGTTCAAAGTATGTATCAGGCAGAAGGAGGCGTGGCAGACCCCACAAAGTATATATATTCTTGATCAGGGCGACGAGCTGAGTCGATTTAGCCATGTCCGTCTGTTTGTCCGTCCGTCCGTATGTATGAACGCGTCGATCTCAGAAGATATAAGAGCTAGAGACTTGAAATTCACCAGAATCCCCAGTGAAGGTCAGATGCTAGTATAGCTAATTGTGAATGATTTGACATGTTTTTTTTAAATGCCAAATAAAACCCAGAGCGTGTCGTAATTCTTTTTTTTTAATTGTTGCAAAATTTTTATATATTTAATTAAATGAGTTTTCTATTTCATTTATATTTTTAAATACATCGAAATTGAAATTTGAACCATACTAAATGTGCTTTTCTATTAGTTTGGTTCAGGGTAGTATCTAGTCGAGCGCTCTCGACTAGAGTTTTCTTACTTGTTTTTATATTTGACTGTAGAGCGATTGAGTGCAATGCATTCACACATACACATGCACAAGCGAGAGCGCGCCGGTATGTGCAAGTGAGAACGCAACGATATTACAAGCTTGAAATAAAATTGTAGATCGAGCTCATACGATGAGCGGCAATGAATCCAAGTGACAAGCGCAAGTTATGAGCGCAAAGCGAGAGCGCTACTGTGTGTAAGCGAGGGTGCAAACGAAATTGCAAGTAAGCTTGCAATTAGTGCAATATGCGCAAGCGAGACAGTAAATGTGCAAGCGCGAGTGCAAACGATGCTAGCGAGCATGCAAACGATGAGCGTAAATTAAAGCGAAATTTACTTTGTAAGCGCGAATGCAAACGATATTGCAAGCCAGCTAACAAATGAAGAGCGTAAAGTACGAGCGCAATTTAGCGCGCATGCAAATGAAGAGCGTAAATTAAGAGCGTAATTATCTGTGCAATCGAGAACGAACTTTAATGTGTGAGCGAGAGCGAGCTGTGAGCGCAAGCGCAAAACGAAAGTGCGAGACGAAAATGAGCAAAAAACTGTAACACACTAACGGCGCAAAAGAAAACTTGGATTATGCGAGGAAATAGAGATTGAAATATTTGCAGATCAAAGGTCAATTACAATATTCACCTTATTTTTTTTTTTTTTAATTTCAATTTTAAATTTTAAATAAGCTCAACACATGGTACATAGGCGTAGATTGTACATACATAAATATTTTTGTATGTCTCAAGTAATGCATTTACTTATTTAGCGCTTGCATTACTTGGTCATCTATGTGCTATATGTATTTATGTACTTCCCTGATTATCCACAAAGTCCATAATCCAGCTTCCTTCAATTCTAGAGAGTGTCCACCCGGGGGCGCCAAAAATGTCCTTCCAAAAGGTATAATATAAAAAGTGTATAATATATTTCTTGAATGTAGACTGCAACTTGCGGTCTCTCTAAAAACGAAGTGCTGGCACCGGTGTTCAATTTTGTACTAGATTTATTGAATTTTAACAGCAACGCAAGCGCAGCTTGCACAGCAGAGAGCTCATCTAAGCGCGAGCAGCGGGAGAGCGATTGTGTGGTGAGCGACACTCCCGTGCTGGCGCGTACAACAACAACTACTTTACAGTGGTTTCATTTCCATTCTTAATATATCCTATACAATTTTAATAATTCAATTTCTTCATTATTTTCTAATTCTATTATTAACAGTAGCTAAAGACACAGGGATAACATTTATTTTTAGAAAAAACCAAAAGATACATAAATCCAAGATAAAGAAGAGACTAAAAAAAAATACATTAAATATACAACCTCCTACAGATGCTACCACATAAACGCATAATTATTAAACATTCAACATCTAACGGATAATGATAAGGTGGCACAAACTAACCTCGGTAACACAAAATTGTAATTTCACATAAATATCTAATTCATAAAATTAACTTACAAGATTCAATTGACAATGTAAACAAATTTGAAATAGCATTGAATGATCTTAAAGACGCAAATTCTCAGGAGAAATATTAACTCTGTAAAACCCAAAATTAACACAAGTAAACCTAAAATTAACATACCAATTTTTGATAAAAACGATTATGAATCACTACACATTATTAATAAGACCAAATTATGTAATGCATAACCAAGCTGGCCTAATCAAAGAAATAAGTAGCAAGTGTCTGAAAGTCCATCAGTCATATATTTGCGAAGACAACATAACTCCATCAATCAACCAAAAGTGCCTAAAGGGCATTTTAAACGAAGAAAACAACATGCGACGTTAGATATATTGGCAGTGAAGAAATCATTGAGAAATAGAACAACGCCACATTATCATCTTCAATACCATCACCACAAACAATCACAATCCACACGTGGCAAACCGAAACGAATTAACGGATCAGCCAGCGTTCAAGAATTGTTCCATTAATATAAATGGATTGAAATACGACGACACAGAGGTAGATTATACCGAAGAATACATTCTCTCGATTCCAGAACTCGAAGATATAAAGATAAATAATACAATTAATATCAGTCTACATAAGCTTCACCTACACACTCTTAACACGCAGAATGGAATAATAGAGATGAAAGGAGAGAATAATAGTGGAATAATAGAGATTAACTATATTTAAGCTCTTATAATATCTAATTTAAAGTTTTCCATTTTAACACTGTCTTTTTATACCCTGAGCCCATTGAAAATGGGAAATCAGGGTATAATGGTTTTGTTTAGGAAATCAGGGTATAATGGTTTTGTTCAAAGTATGTATCAGGCAGAAGGAGGCGTGGCAGACCCCACAAAGTATATATATTCTTGATCAGGGCGACGAGCTGAGTCGATTTAGCCATGTCCGTCTGTTTGTCCGTCCGTCCGTATGTATGAACGCGTCGATCTCAGAAGATATAAGAGCTAGAGACTTGAAATTTTTTCCTAGGTCCGTGTATATCACGCGCATATTAAGTTCATCACTAAAAATCGATTACTACTCCCGATATTTTATTATCATTTAAAAACCTTATCGAAAGCTAGTTATTTAATTATAGCGCCTACACCTTTAGAGCTAGAGCTTTTAAATTTTATATGTATGTATTATATCATTTCGGTTTTTTGTTAAAATTTACCCCCCACCCCTAAATTCGACCCCTCACCATCACCTTTGTAAAAGGCGTATTTCAAGTAGTAGAGACTTGTGCTTTGGAATGTACATTCATTTGAATTATGAGTATGTTCTGAAAGTTTCATTAAGATTGGACGTCTAGAAAATAAATTATTCAACAAATAAATTCGTTTAATATTGAACACACTGCAGCGCAGCCCAAGCGCAGTCGCTGCTTACTGCGCAGTTAGCAGAGCGCGTTCTAATACGTGCGTAGGTATGTATGTGTGCCTAAGCGAAGTGTAAAAGTGAGTAGAATATCAGACTGGAGGGTTCAGGGTATCTCCTAGTCGAGCAGTCTCGACTAGAGTTTTCTTACTTGTTTTTTGTCAATATCTTAAAAAAAAAAAATTAAACAAAAATAATTTTTCGCTTGTTGCTGCTCCGCACTTCTAGCAGCCTGGTACTGCAGACCTGATGTGTAATTGCAACATCTCGATTATTTTGTGAGTTATTGGATTTAGCAAAGATTAACACACAACTTCCAATTTAAGCATTTCAAATACCTTTGAGGGATCAAAAGTTATATCTAACGAAACACACGTATGAATGTTAGTTTTTGTCTACAAATGCACAATAGCAACACTTTGCACAATCGGACGAAAAATTACAGAACTACAAAAAAATTTGCACTCATCTTTTTTAACATAGCCTCCTGAATCTTTTCCATATAAAAATATTGTCCACTATTTCAAACACACAAAGATTTACACACGTTGAAAGTAGAGCATGATTTCAAGCGCTTTTTTCGATTTATCATGGAACCTTGAATCAGCTAACTTTGACGAAGCTTAAGACTTTATTGATAGTCCGCAAAATTTTATAAAAATTGTTTTTAGGTCGGCTGGCGTTTTCAAAATCAGAAAATAAAAACAGTTGGCGAATACAAACCAAAATTTTTTTCGATTTATGCCAAAAAATTTTTTAACCTATAGTGCACTGGCGCCAACTTGGCTTCTTATTTTTTAGAGGCCGCAAGTTGCTTTTTATACCCTGAACCCATTGAAAATGGAAAATCAGGGTATAATGGTTTTGTTAAAAATATGTAACAGGCAGAAGGAGGTGTGGTAGACCCCATAAAGTATATATATTCTTGATCAGGGCGACGAGCTGAGTCGATTTGGCTGTTGGCAAATATATGACTGATGGACTTTCGGACACTTGCTACTTATTTCTTTGATTAGGCCAGCTTGGTTATGTATTACATATTTTGGTCTTATTAATAATGTATAGTGATTCATAATCGTTTTTATCAAAAATTGGTATGTTAATTTTATGTTTTACTTGTGTTAATTTTCTTTTTACAGAGTTAATAATTTCTCCTGAGAATTTTCGTCTTTAGATCATTCAATGCTATTTCAAATTTGTTTACATTGTCAATTGAATCTTGTAAGTTAATTTTAAGAATTAGATATTTATGTGAAATTACAACTTTTGTGTTACCGAGGTTAGTTTGTGCCACCTTATCATTATCCGTTAGATGTTGAATGTTTAATAATTATGAGTTTATGCGGTAGCATCTGTAGGATGTTGTATATTTAATGTATTTTTTCTTAGTCTCTTCTTTATCTTGGATTTATGTATTTTTTGAGTTTTTCTAGAAATAAATGTTATTCCTGTGTCTTTAACTACTATGTGTTTGGTAAACCTAGGGGTTAACTTGTTTCGTCTGTTTTCCTTTCTGAAAATTGTGTCCCCTGTGTCTATAGGTTCGGGTTTTTGTCCGTCCTGATTTGCTCTCTTGATTCCAATTTCCATCTTGTTTTTCATTTCCTCTGCTATTTTAGGGTATAATTCTGTTTGAAACGCGTTTAGCCTTTGCAGATAGTCGTGTTGATTATCGAACGTCGTTTCTCTGTTAAAAAAAATGGGTCTTGCCCGTCCATCCGTCCGTCCGACCGTATGTATAAACGCATCGATCTCAGAAGATATAAGAGCTAGAGACTTGAAATTTTTTCCTAGGTCCGTGTGTGTCACGCGTTTTTTAGTGATAAAAAACCTTATCGAAGATCACTTAAAAAATTATATCTCCTACATCTTTCAAGCTAGAGTCTCCAAATTCAAAATGTATATTAAGATGTATTTTATACAATTTCGATTTTTGTTAAAATTTACCCATTACCCCTAAATCCACCCCCTCACCCTCATCTTTGTAAAAGTCGTATATCAAATAATAGATAATTTAAACATCGTGATTACGTTCTAAAAGTTTCATTACGATCGTACGTCTAGAAATTAAATTATTCAACAAATAAGTTCTCATTATATTGCCAACACTGCAGCGCGACCCAAGCGCAATCGCCTCTATATGTGAGTGTGTGTGTGTGCGTGTATTTGTTTACATGCGTGTGTGGGTGCTAATTATTATTGAAATATCAGTTGCTTGTAGGGTTCAGGGGATCTCGTAGTCGAACAGTCTCGACTAGAGCTTTCTTACTTGTTTTTAACATTTTATCCTTTTCCCCTTTACCTTAGCACCTTGACGTTTAACTTCCTTTTTTTTTATTTTGATTTCTGTTACTTATCTGCAACCCTCATGGTTATACGTAGTGGAAGGCTTCTCGTTTGTATTAGGTTCTTTAGAGTGTGGCTGCGCCAGTTACCAGTTCCAGGGGGCTGGTTTGATGGTCAGGGATCCTCCGGATTTAGTTAGTTAGAGTGAATGATAACAATTAAGTCCAGTTTTATGTTCGAAGCTTAATTTATTTTAAATGGACTTGTTTCTGCTGTCTACAAATCAAGACTGAAACTACTATACAAAAATGAAAATGCCTGGCTCTAACCCAAGCCAGCTGGTTTGTCGGCAGAATATCGACGCCTTGTCATTTTATGTAGCAATTCAGAAGAATTCAGAAGAATTGCTAGCCGACATCGCCCACACGATAGCCAAGTGCCGACACAGCTAAAAGGCGGGGCTGCTTCTAGGGTGATATCTCGAGGGGAGCAGAGATGGTAACTCGCGCACTTATATGCGCAAGCGAGACAGTAAAAACGAGAGCGCAACTATAAGTGCAAACGATATTGCAAGCGAGCTTACAAATGATGAGCGTAAAGTAAGAGCGTAATTAACTGTGTAAGCGCAAGTGTAAACGATATTGCAAGCGCGCATGCAAATTAAGAGCGCAAGGCAAGAACGAAATTATCTGCGCAAGCGATGCGTGTAAGCGCTGCGATACGAAAAATGAGCAACAAAAACTGTAACAAACTAACGGCGCCAAAGAATGTTTGGATTATGCGAGGCAACAGAGATACAATTATTTGCAAATCAAAGGTCAATTACAATATGCACCTTATTATTATTATTTTTTTTTTATTATTATTATACCTTGAACCCATTGAAAATTGGAAATTAGGATATAATTGTTTAAATGTATGTAACAGGCAGAAGGAGGCGTGGCAGAAAGTATATATATTCTTGATCAGGGCGACGAGCTGTGTCGATTTGTCTGCCTCTCTGTCCGTCTATCCGTATGTATGAACGCGTCGATCTCAGAAGATATAAGAGCTAGGAGACTTCAATTTGTTTTTTTAATGTTCGTATATAGCGCGTGCATATCGAGCTTATCACTAAAAACGATGACTCAATCCGATATTTTTTATCGATAAAAAACCTTATCGAAGATCAGTTATAAAATTATATCTCCCACATCTTTAAAGCTAGAGTGTCCAAATTTTAAATATATATTAAAACGAATTTTGTACAATCTCGGTTTTTGTTGAAACTTACCCCCACCACCCCTATATCCACTCCACACCATCATCTTTGTAAAAGGCGTATTTCAAATAGTAAAGACTGTGCTTAGGAATATACATACATATGAACATTATGATAACGTTCTGGAAATTTCATTATTATACGTCTACAAATTAAATTAAAGAACAAATAAAGCACAAGCCCAGTCGCCTGTGTGTGTGAGTGTGTTTTTGCGTGTCTGTGTGTTTTTTTTTTTTTTATACTCATTCACGAAGTGAATTAGTATATTGGTTTTGTGCAATGTCCGTCTTGCTGTCCGTCCGTCTGTCCGTCTGTCCGTCCGTCCGTCTGTCCGTATGAACGCAGTTCATTTCGCCGCTATTGAAGCTAGAGACTTGAAATTTGGAACACGTACTCGTGTATAACTCCGATTTATAAAGTGTTAAAATTTTCCCGATCCGCCCACTAGGGGCGTGGCAAATCGGAAAATGCATTTTCCGATATACCAGAAATCATGTTAGTTGAAGAGCTAGAAAGTTGAAATTTGGTATGTAGATCCGCGTTGACCCCCCAATTCCAAAAAGCTATGGTGGATATATCTACGCCCATTGGGGGCGTGGCAAATCAGATAAAAATGTATCTCCTAAAGTTCTAAAGCTAGAACGTTGAAATTTCGCACGTGAGCTAATGCTATAATTCTATAATGATTGGTGAAAAAATGTTATGTCTACGCCTAATAGGGGCGTGGCAAATCGGACCTGAAGATATAGTGATTTTTCAAATTTGGCTATATTTTAGGCACTATTGATGCTAGAAGAAACAAATTAAAACTTATAAAATTGTTCAATTAGAAAAAAGAATAAAATAAATATCTATTTTATAAAAACGAAATATGTATGAAGGGGCTTTGAACCTCCGCCACTGTAACATAATTTGCGACGCCTCTATCACCCACGCTATCGTTTTGCTTGACAATCTGGTAGCTAAAATACAATAAGCTAATAACAGAGCGTCATCTGACAAAACTACAATAACGGCTAGAAAATCCAGAAATCAATCGCAATGCTTAGAATGCTAAAAAGCGCACTTTTGTAATGTAAGCAAACGCTTAAGAATCTGCAATAGGTGTGACCGAAAGCTATTAACGAAAATTACCATACAATTGTACTCAAAAAGTGCACGATCAATATAATAATTATCGATTACTCGATAAAAATTACCAAAAGCTACAATTTCTTTAAAGCCAAATTAAATTTGAAAAAATTTGAAATAAGAATAAATGCCTCTTTGTAAACATAGCATCATGTATACGGACTGTGAATGAGTATTCCGCAGTCGGTAGCGCCCGACTGCAACGTTCTTACTTGTTTTTTTTTTTGTTTTTGGTATATTTTACCACCCTCAAGACCTACTGGATAGGGTCATGACTTAACACCTCCAAATTTGTCAGAAATATATGTACATAAATAACCATATATAATATTAATATTAATATAGCTTTTAAGTAGATAAATTATTGTAATTCTGGTTAGATTAGTCAATAAGGTAGCGGTGCGCTAAGCTGTAAATAAATATATTTTATTTCTCTTGAAAAAAAGGTATATTTTCAATTATTAACAACTTTACAAAAAAAAAAAAAAAAATATGAGTGTGTTTGGTGGCTAAGGATTGCGCACGAAGCTTGCGGGACGACCGTAGAGCATTGCTTCGCAAGCACTGTGCACTCCCTTAGCTTGGGATAGCTCGTCTTCGTTCGATACTGCGAACCTCCATCATAATTATGGTCGCGAAGGTGCTTATAAGTTTCCAAGCTGCCTCCGATTCCAACATCACGTTGACCATGTAGTCCGCTCTAATGGAGCGACTCAATGCTTCCAGACAACGCCTCTCCTCTAGGAAGCGTCTGTATTCGAATAAGACGTGGTTGGCGTCCTCCACCAGACCTCGTCCGCACCAAGTGCATACGTCTGTTTCATCGTGGCCAAAGCGCTTTAAGTAGCTCCGCAAGCATCCATGTCCCGTTAGAATCTTTGAAAAATAAAAATTGACTTCGCCGTGTTTGCGATTATCAATGGCTCAAGCTCAGGGAGAAGAGTATGTGTCCACCGCCCTTTAGTTGAGCTGTTCCTTCTTTGCCATCTTGCAATACTGTCCGCTCTAATATCATTGCGTCGTATAGGCTCGTGTGCATTCCGTTCCACGGCCTCGGCGACTACGTCCTCCAGAGGCACCATGCTGGCTATGACGAGCGCCACGTCGTCAGAGACTGTTCTGAATGCGCAGCTGACTCTGATTGCGCTCAGTCTGTAGATCGCGCAAATGCCCCGGCTGTAGCTCGGCGTTGCAATCGCGCTTGCCCATATTGGCGCAGCGTAGAGGATGACGGACCTTATGACACTCATTAGAAGGAGACGCCGTTACTGTTTTGGTCTCCGCGTGTTAAGCATCTAAGACCTCTGAGAGCTACAATATTTTCTCGTCTGTAACTAAACCAATTTGATTGCTCGTTGAGCTCTGATCAGCAGAATCGGACACAGGGGCATGAATGGAGCTTAATCGATCTGGAAAGAGCGTTTCCACAATTGATTTAAGCTCCAAGCGATCCGTAGGCTGCACCTGTCTACCTGAGTATAGTCTTTTAACTTCTATCTTGTATGACCTGTCCCAAGGGTCATATTGGGCTGAGTCACACAACTCTAAAAAGTATTCTCTTTTACTTGTCCGAATGGCCTTCTTTAACTCTTTTCTATCTGCCTGGTAAGCTAATGGTTTCTCAAAAAACGTAGACCTACCGCGAGCCCGTTGGTAGCTTCTCCTCGCCTGGATGCATTTGCGTCGAATGTCACCTATTTGTACATTCCACCAATACATAAGCTCCTGTTGTCGCGTGAACTGTTTGCGACGTAACATGCTATTGCAGTCACTCTAAATTTGGGCTACCATTTGGCATGTCCTGGCCTCAGCATTTTCAATTTTGCCCAGAGAATAGCCTCTGAAAAGACCGCGGGATCAGAAGTATCCAGCCGATACGATTCTCTCCACAAGGTTGAAGCCCTGGCAGGTGCCTCACCTATTGTGAACAGAAGTGCCGTATGATCGCTGCCTGTATAGCTATCGCAATAGCTCCATGTTGCTTCCCGAAAGAGGGATGAAGTGACAAAAGTAATATTAATTACAGATCCGTATCCAGCCCGACTGAAGGTGAACTCGTGACGAAGATCTCTAGTAGGATACGGCCTCTGGCATTTGCGTGGCTACCCCATTCTAACGCCCATGCGTTAAAATCTCATGCTATAATGGCCTTCCGACCCCTAGAATCCTCGGCAAGCTCGTCAAGCGCCGTTGTGAAATCACTGAGCATGCTGGGGGCCAGGTAGCAGCTGTAAAACCATAGGCTACCGTATTGGCCACGTACGAACCCATTAAATGACTTAACATTCGAAAGAACATTCGTTGTGTTGCCCCATACCCACAACACAGCTTTGCCATTTGCGTCTGTTGCCATTGTTCTATGGCAGGCTGACATACGGTGATAAGGCTAACTGAGAAAGGCTACGTCTATACGATTTTCTCTTATTATCTGCTCAAGTAGATCTTGGGCAGTAACACAGTGATTTAAGTTAACCTGAAGAAACCTTAACATTTCATTTTACGTGCAGCTTCACGGTAGGATGAGCACTTAAAGCTGCCTCCTGAGTGATCCGTCTGCTTTTTACCTTTCTGGGCACAGAGGCTACATTTTGGTGGCTTGGTGCATGCTTTTACACTGTGACCCATCTCTCTCCACACCTGAAACAGGCGCCCTTTAGGTCAAGGTCGCTGATGCAGTTGGCTGCAATATGAAAGTAATACAGGCACTTGAAACAGCGTTTAGGCTGTTCCACGGCTCGGATACGGCATACTACCCATCCTACTTTGATTTTGGTCAGTTCGAGCAGAGTTTTAGCTTTCCCAATCGGAAGAGCAACCGTAGCTCTTTGCTGTCCACCAAAAGCTGGTCCTTCGTACACACCACCGGAGGACGCTCTTTGGGTTCCCGTTCACGAGTCTCCGGTCGAGCGAGCGAATGGTGTCCATGGCGTACAAGAAATCCATCCCCAGGATAAGTTGGTCCAACATCGTCGGCATGACTAGCACCGTCATCTTCACCACCTTTCCTTCGGGACTCAATTCCACTTCAATCCTCTTCTTAACTACCAACTCAGGTCTAACTCGCAACGCCTGTCGGCGCACACAGTCCTCACTCATGAAGCTGCGTGTCGCGCAAGTATCGATTACTGGCGAGTTGGCCTGCTCGCCCACACCGATAACACGCTCGTCCTACTCCTGCCTCTGACTCCTGCGTTAACATCTGGTGGACAGCACGCAAATACAGGCGATAGCGCTTGGGTTGCGCTGCAGTGTTGGCAATATATTGAGAAATTATTTGTTGCATAATTTAATTTCTAGACGTACGATCGTAATGAAACTTTCAGAACGTAATCATGATGTATAAATGTATGTGTATACCGAAGCTCAAGTCTTTAGTATTTGATATACGACTTCTACAAAGATGATGGTGAGGGGGTGGATATAGGGACGGGGGGTAAATAAACAAAAACCGAAATTGTATAAAATACGGCTTAATATATATTTAAAATTTTGACACTCTAGCTATAATGATGTAGGAGATATAATTTTTTAACTGACTTTCGATAAGGACATATACGGACATTTAAAAAAAATTTAGAAGTCTCTAGCTCTTATATCTTCAGAGATCGACGCGTTCACACATACGGACAGACGGACAGACGGACAGGGCCAAATCGACTCAGTTTGTTGCCCTGCCTGATCAAGAATATATATACTTTATGGGGTCTGCCACGCCCCCTTCTGCCTGTTACATATTTTTAACAAAACCATTATACCCTGATTTCCCATTTTCAATGGGTTCAGGGTATAAAAAAGGAATATCGGATAGGATTGAGAAATCACTGCACAACGTCGGCAACGAACTGTATACCAGTGCTTCTGTCTGAGCATTGCGAGTGGTTTTCCTAAGGTAATTTAATAGAAGAGATTTTATTTTAGGAAGAGAGCTGTAAGGAAAATACATGATAATATTTATTGAATTAACACATAGAACATAATGTGTATAACACAAGAATAATCCGTGGTGCACACATGTAAATGAAGCGGACGATAATGTCTAGTTGTTCGGGACGGAGCCGAAAAATTAAGACGCATCAATAAAGAGGACGAATCAATATCACCGTTAATCAATTTGAGCAGAAAAACAGTTCCTAAAATTATTCTGCGATTGATTAACGATGGAAGATCAATGAGCTGAAGCCAGCTATGGTAAGACGGTAATCGTATATTTAACGTTTAATAAAGACAAGCACACTTTTGGCTTCATTTATGATGGTAGAAATATGAAGATCAAAATTAAGATTACAGTCGAAAAAATCACCAAGATCTTCAACTGTGAAGAAGCGTTGTAAGGAAATGTTATTAATTTTATAGTCAACAATATAAGGAGTTGAACGACTGAAAGTCATTGTAAGATCATCTTGAAAGTGTAGATGACCATTTGCACTGGAGTATGGAAGGCAAAGTTTTACATCATCTGCATACATAAATATCTTAGAATAAGAGATACAGCTAGGAAGGTCATTTATAAAGAGGGAAAAGAGTAATGGACCCAAATGGCCACCCCGAGGTACACCAGACGAAACAAAGATGAGTTTATAAATAGCTGTTCTCAGCAAGACTCTTTGGGTTCTTTCCTTTAAATAGGTTAAAATCCAGGACACGAATCTAGGGGAAAATCCCAAACGTTCCAGCTTTAAAATTAGTATGATGATGTGCGGAGTCAAATGCTTTACTGAAGTCAGTATAAATAACATCCGTTTGCATTTTTTTTAGAAAAGCTGTCATTTCCAAGCGAAGTAAATTAGTGGACGTTGATCGATTTTGAGATGGTTGAATAATCGATTTGCAAAAATGCTGCAAGGCCGATGTTATAATTTTCTCAAATAACTTCGGAATGACAGATAATTTCGCAATGCCTCTATAGTTGGAAATATCAGATCTTCCACCTTTTTATACCCTGAACCCATTGAAAATGGGAAATCAGGGTATAATGGTTTTGTTAAAATGTATGTAACAGGCAGAAGGAGGCGTGGCAGACCCCACAAATTATATATATTCTTGATCAGGGCGACGAGCTGAGTCGATTTAGCCCTGTCCGTCTGTCTGTCCGTCCGTCCGTCCGTCTGTCCGTATGTTTGAACGCGTCGATTTCAGAAGATATAAGAGCTAGAGACTTCAACTTTTTTTTTAAATGTCCGTATATATCACGTGCATATCGAGTTTATCACTAAAAAACCTTATCGAAGATCACTTAAAAAATTATATCTCCTACATCTTTCAAGCTAGAGTATCCAAATTCAAAATGTATATAGTGATGTATTTTATACAATTTCGGTTTTTGTTAAAATTTACCCCCCACCCCTAAATTCACCCCTCACCGTCATCTTTGTAAAAGTCGTATATCAAATACTAGAGACTTGTGCTTCGTTATACACCTACATTTTAACATTCAACATTTAACAACCATTCAACAAATAAGTTCTCAAAATATTGCCAACACTGCAGCGCAACCAAAGCGCAATCGCCTGTATATGTATAAATAATAAGTGGATTTAAAAAAATCTGCAAATAGATCAGAGGACTACTGGTTATGACAAGATTTTTCAGCACCAAGCACAAATGAGGACTGAAAACCAGAAGACTTGCGCTTTAAGTTTACAAATGAGTAAAATTGTTTAGGATCTCGAGC
The DNA here is from genome assembly GCF_054131105.1 of Drosophila navojoa. NCBI lineage: Eukaryota > Metazoa > Arthropoda > Insecta > Diptera > Drosophilidae > Drosophila > Drosophila navojoa. Next base: position 23,431 of record NW_028301763.1, read on the forward strand.
AAACTGACGTTTGAAACGTATAATATAATTCTCATAACAACAATTTATTAGACTTGGCTATGGAATTAGACTTGGCTATGGAATACTTAGACAAGTCGATACTAGAACCAGACTTTTTATAGTTCTAAACAAATTTAGATTTAATATTTCTTATATTCGTAAGGAACCAAGGCGGCTTTTTTGAAAAGGCCGAAATACGGCAGAGAGGGACACATACATCCAAAATAGAGTTTAAGGTTGTATAAAAAAGCGATACTGTCAAATTAATATCAACCGACTCATATAAAACAAGTAAGAAGACTCTAGTCGAGACTGCTCGACTAGGAGATACCCTGAACCCTCCAAGCTGATATTCCTATCATTCTGCACTTCTTTTATACACGCACACATACATGCATATGCATCCACTCTCACGCGCCTGCACTCTGCTAACTGCGTAGTAAGCAGCGACTGCGCTTGGGCTGCGCTGCAGTGTGGGCAATAGTATGAGAATTTATTTGATAAATAACTTTTTTTGTAGACATGCAATCTTAATGAAATTTTCGGAGCGTAATCATATGGTCAAAATGTGTGTACATTCCAAAGCACAAGTCTCTAGTACTTGAAATACGTATTTTGCAAATTGGGGGCGAAGGGGGCGTGGTATCCAAAATCTGTTGATTACAAAATGTTTGTATTCATCATATGTATATACACAGTAAATCTGAAGTCTCTATGTCTAATAGTATTCCAATGAGGCTCGAAAAACAAAATCAATTTTTCGATTATTCTCGATAAAAAACTTATCGGATGAGTTATCGAAAAAATAAAGCAAACTCGTACTGCGTATGGTATACACGAGTATGCACAAAAAATTTCAGCTCTCTAGCTCTTATATCTTCTGAGATCTCGGCGTTCATACGGACGGACGGACGGACGGACGGACGGACGGACGGACGGACGGACAGACGGACAGGGCTATATCGACTCAGCTCGTCGTGCTGATCAAGAATATATATACTTTATGGGGTCTGCGATGATTCCTTCTGCCTGTTACATACTTTTACACAAAAACATTATACCCTGATTTCCCATTTTCAATGGGTTCAGGGTATAAAAAGGTGAACACTTGGAGAAGATACTGGATTTAGCAGATACTGCCTCACAGGTCATATCAGATGAAAGCCTAGATAAGAAAACTTGTGCTCGAAGCGAGACGACAGATAAGGTAATGCCGAGAGTGGCTGATTTATTGTCACACATGGTTTGAATTTTTGAACAGGGACCTGAGTATCAATAGCAGCCTCAACAGAAGTACCAATAGCTTCAGGAACAGGTGATATAGGATCAAGCGAGTTAGGAGCGGATGACGAAACTGAAGCGCAACGTGACGGAGGGGCAAGCGAATTAGGTGACGGTGTTGGTACAGTGGGAGGTACCAACAACGATAAAGACTCCAAACGAGGTGGGGGACTCTCGAAATTATACTGGGTTAGTATTTCTTCAGCAGCATTTTATATTTTATATATAATATTTTTGCTATCCAATGCCCCCAACTATCCACCACATTTTGGTGCATGGGCATTAAATAATGGTCACCTATATATTTCCGGTTGGGAGTTTGGGAGAGCACGCATCTGAAGCGCAAAAGTCTCATACTAGGAAGTCCAGGCGATTACAAAATATTCGAGGCGTATTTAATAGAGCCCTAGACTCATCAAACCCACTTATTTCTAGTCTTAGTTTGAAAGAACAAGATCGCCGAATAAGAAAAAGAAGTTATTGCACTTTTAGAGCCATATAGTTTCGAACCATCTGAAAAGCACCTATGAAAAGAAATATGGAATGAATTGTATTGAGTTGGAATATTCACGGTTAGCCCATAAAAGCTTGTCTGGGACTAGAATTTTCGTTGCAATAACCGGATGGACACTAAAAGAGAAAAGGGTGGGGGCGTGGCTCTATTTAAAAAATAAAAAATCCGAAATTATAAAAAAAATCGTAATAGTATGTATACAAAATTTCAAGCCCCTTGTAGTATGTTGTATGACATATAAGCCTATGCTCACAGTATTGTAGTGTATAAAATATATGATGATTACATATGCCCGAAATATAAGTAAGGGTATCATGGTCACAACATAGCAACACTTTGTTGCTTTATTTATATTATAAAACCTATACATAAGTGCAGTAATGTGATCGGACAGCATAGAGCTGCAGTTGCTCTTCCAATTGGAAAAGCCAAAACTCTGCTCGAGCTGTCCAAAATCAGAATCAGCCTAAACGCTGTTTCAAGTGCCTTGATTACGGTCATATGGCAGCAAACTGCGGCAGCGACCTTGACGAAAAGGGCGCCTGTTTCAGGTGTGGAGAGATGGGTCACAGTGCAAAAGCATGCACTAAGCCACCAAAATGTAGCCTCTGCATCCGGAAAGGTGAAAAGCAGACGGACCACTCAGCAGGCGACTTCAAGTGCCCATCCTACCGCGAGGATGCTCGTAAAATAAAATAAATGTTAAGGTTCCTCCAGCTTAACCTAAATCATTGTGTTGCTGCCCAAGATCTTCTATAGCAGACCATAAGGGAAAATCGTATAGAGCCTCACCACTGTAGAACCAGCTGCCCTAGGACATGGGCAACAGATGCTAATGGCAAAGCGGTGTTGTGGGTATGGGGCAACAGAACGAATGTTCTTTCGAATGTTAAGTCATTTAATGGGTTCGTACGTGGCCAATACGGTAGCCTATGGTTCTACAGCTGCTACCTGGCCCCCAGCATGCAGCTCAGTGATTTCACAACGGCGCTTGACGAGCTTGCCGAGGATGCTAGGGGTCGGAAGGCCATTATAGCAGGAGATTTTAACTCATGGGCGTTAGAATGGGGTAGCCACACAACAAATGTCAGAGGCCGTATCTTACTGGAGATTTTCGCGACACTAGATGTTGCACTGCTCTACACTGGCCACGAGTTCACCTTCAGTCGGGCTGGATACGGATCTGTAATTGACATTACTTTTGTCACCTCATCCCTCGTTCGGGAAGCAACATGGAGCCACTGCGATAGCTATACGGGCAGCGATCATACGGCACTTCTGTTCACAATAGGTGAGCCACCTGCCAGGGCGTCAACCTCTTGTGGAGGGAATACTTTTGATCCCGCGGCTTTTTCGGAGGCCATTCAGTCTCTGGGCACAATTGGTAAAGCTGAGGCCAGAGCATGCCAAATGGTAGCCCAAATACAGAGTGCCTGCAATAGCAGCATGTTACGCCGCAAGCAGTTCACGCGACAACAAGAGCCTAAGTATTGGTGGAATGTACAAATAGGTGAAATTCGACGCAAATGCATCCAGGCGAGAAGAAGCTATCAACGGGCCCATTCGGGCAAGCAAAAGAGAATCCTTTCTAGAGTTGTGCGACTCAGCCGAATATGACCCTTGGGGTAGGGCATATAAGACAGTAGTTAAAAGACTATACGCAGGTAAACAGGTGCAGCCGACGGATGGAAACGCTCTTTCCAGAAAGATTAAGCTCCATTCAAATCGTGCGCTAAAGCTAGCCTAGTACGTTCTCCGAATTATTCAACGAATGCTTACTACAAGAGACGTTCCCTACAAAATGGAAGACCCGGAACCTGGTATTGCTAGGCTTTCAAACCACCAGACGAGCCATCTTCATACAGACCGATCTGAATCTTAGACACCATAGGAAAGGTGTTTGAGAAATTGATCTGCTCTAGACTGGAGACTGCTATTGCTAGCGCCGGAGGCCTATCACCAAATCAATTTGGATCCCGGAAGGCCCGGTCAACAACAAATGCTCCAGAAAAAGTTATTAGCCTGGCAACTTCCGCCATCCAAGGCACCAGATGGAGGCACGGGACGAAGCAATACTGCATCCTCGCAACCTTGGACGTTAAGAACGCCTTCAACACAGCTAGTTGGGATATGATACTGAATGCGCTGTCACAATATAATATCCCTAAATATCTAAAAGAGATAATAAAAAGCTACTTCAGAGGAAGAAACCTGGTATACAACACGAGTGAGGGTTCCCAAACTCATACAGCGTCAGCTGGAGTACCTTCAGTACTCAGTGCTGGGGCCTCTCCTATGGAATATCATGTACGACGGCGTACTGCGCTTGGAAGTACCAGCAGGTGCGCACACCATTGGCCTTGCTGATGATGTGGCTGTCGTCACCATAGGCGAGCAAGGAGCCTTATGATACAGAGGATATGTGCAGCGAAAGTATCAATCGCATACGAAGCTGGTTGACTGGAGCTGGGCTCGATCTTGCGGCGCAAAAGACGGAAGTCGTCCTAGTAAGCAGTCGCAAGAAAGTGGAAACTTCCAATATAAGGATAGGCAGCGTCAGCATCGCGTCAAAGAGGGCGATTAAGTATCTTGGCGTCATGTTAGACACAAGATTAACTTTCCGCGAGCACTTAAAATATGTGCATAAAAAGGCAGCTGATTCTTGTAGAGCTCTCTCAAGAATTATGCTTAACACGCGGGGACCTAACTAGCAACGACGTCTTTTTCTAATGAGCGTCAGTAGGTCTGTCATCCTCTATGTTGCGCCATTATGGTCAAGAGCAATGGTAACGCCGAGCTACAGCCGGGAAATTTGCGCGATCTACAGACTGAGCGCAATCAGAGTCAGCTGCGCTTTCAGAACTATCTCCGATGATGCGGCGCATGTCACAGCCTGCATGGTGCCACTGGAGTACTTGGTCGCCGAAGCCGTGGAGCGAAATTCGCACGCGCCTGCGCGACCCAACGCTATCAGGGCGAACAGCATTGCACGATGGCAAAGAAAGTGGAATAGCTCAGCTAAACGGCGGTGGACGCACAAGCTCATCCCGGAGCTTGAACCAACCGCAAGCACTTCGAGGTAAACTCTACCTTACGCAAATCCTCTCGGGACATGGATGCTTTCGGAGCTATTTGAAGCGCTTCGGCCACGAGGAATCTGACGAGTGCCCCTGGTGCGAGCGAGGGCACTTGGAAGACGCCAACCACATTCTTTTCGAATTCATTCTTTTCGGTTCCTGGAGTAGAGGCGTCGTCTGGAAGAGGCAGTGGGCCGCTCCATCAGAGCGGACAACATTGTCAACACCATGCTGGAATCGGAGGATGCTTGGGAACTAACAAGCACCTTCGCGGCCACAGTGAAGATGGAGCTCCGCAGAGTCGAGCGAATGAGAAGTCGAGCTGTCCCAGGCTAAGGTAGCGCACAGTGCTTGGGAAGCAATGCTTTACGGCCGTCCCGCAAGCATCGCGCACTATCCTAGCCACCACGCAACTTGCACCTTGTATTATTAAAACTGTTAATAAACGAATATAAAAAAAAAAACACGCATACAAACAAATACACGCACACACATACACATACAAATAAACACACGCATACACACACACGCACGGCGTTTGCGCTTTTGTGCGCTGCAGTGTGTTGTATTATGAGAACTTATTTGTTGAATAATTTAATTTCTAGAAGTACGATCGTAATGAAACTTTCAGAACGTAATCATGATGTATAAATGTATGTATATGCCGAAGCTCTCTCTATTTTCTAGTATTTGATATACGACTTTTACAGGGTGAGGGGGTGGATTTAGGGGTGGGGGGTAAATAAACAAAAACCGAAATTGTATAAAATACGGCTTAATATATATTTAAAATTTGGACACTCTAGCTATAATGATGTAGGAGATATAATTTTTTAACTGACTTTCGATAAGGTTTTTTATCGATAGAGATACTGGGTGATGGTTTGGTCCACTTGTGGCGCACGTTCAGCTCATTGAAGTAGTCTGTCAACCAGCGTCGCCAAAAATATTGTTTGATACCAGTTATCAAACGCCAGCGATCCAAAGATTTCAACTGTTCATCTTCTATATTGTGTTCAGAGCACCCAAGTCGCTTGGATCTGATGATAGTGGTGTGAGTGGGCGTGAGTTGAGGATGGCTTCTACTTCTGCTGTGATTGTGGCCAATTCCTCAAACGTGCAGCGGGCGTTCATAAGGCTGCGCGTCATAAGCCCCTTGGCGCTTTTAACTGCGGCTTCCCAGGGATGAAACGAAAGTTTATGAATTCATTTGTGCAAAAACTAATAATCGACTGTTGATTTTCTTGCTTGAAGAAGTAGGTTCGCAGTTCCTTTAATTGATTGCTTGCTCCAGTGAAATTCGTGGCATTGTCGCAAAATATGTCCACAGGCAATCCTCGTCGTGCAATCATGCCCCTCAACGCGGCTAAGAAAGCATCCGTTGAAAGGTCAGATACCACTTCGATATGCACAGCCTTGGTGGCGAAGCATACAAATATGGCAATGTAGGCCTTGCGAGGAGCCTTGCCCTGAATGCGGAGATAGACGTTGACCGGTCCACAAAAGTCAACTCCACAGTGAGCGAAAGGTCTCGATGGCGTCAATCGCTCTACAGGCAGATTTCCCATGAGTTGCTGTTGCAACCTTGGCTTGTAGCGCACACAGTGCACGCACCTTCTGACAATAGAGCGAGCCAGGTGTCGAGCATTTACGATCCAGAATTGCAGACGAATTAGTGCGACAAGTGCCTTTGAGCCAGCATGATAGTGTTGCACATGAAGAAACTGCACGTAGTGACGAACAAAATCATCTTTGCTGGGAAGTATGATTGGATGTTTCTGAACCTCCGGAGCATTTGCCAATTCGAGACGGCCGCCAACCTTCAATAGTTGATATCCGTCTGTAATCTGTAAAAATGGACTTAGAAATTTTATATGACTTGATATTTGCCTATTTTTGTTCAAAGCGTGAATTTCATCTGCGAAGTGTTGCTGCTGCAGATTCCAAATATTGCAATTAAATGCACGCTGTAGCTCTTGAGGTGATGGCGTAGACAGCTCAACGGGTTTCCGAAGCGCGTGTATAAAGCGCAGCATCCAAGCACAATTCGCAAACAACGACGATGCGAACTTATGTTTCTGAGTGTGTCGAGTAGATGGTTGATATCCGTCGTAGCCTTGAAAGCTGACTTGCGCATCTCAAGTGCTACAATCGCAGGATCTGGTTCATTATGTTTGTCTCTTGGCCAAGTGTTTGAGCTCTGCCTTAGATACGCCGGCCCCATAAACCAGATTGATTCGTTCAATTCGATGGGTGTACACCCCCTCGAGACCAGATCGGCGGGATTCAATTTAGTTGGGACATGTCTCCAATGACAGTCCGGTGTAGCTTCTTGTATGTCAGAAACGCGGTTTCCAACAAAGGTTGATAGTGTCGACGAATGTTGCTGTATCCAATGAAGAACTATCGACGAGTCGCTCCACAGATAGGTTTGTTTCGATGTGAAAATCCCCTTGATTTTCACGTAGAGTTGGGCCAGTAGGTGAGAAGCAGCGAGTTCCAGTTTTGGTAGCGATAACTTACGAGTTGGTGCTACTCTGCACTTTGATGTGATCAGGTGAACTTGAACCTCGCCGTCCGCTGCAACTGTGCGTGCGTAAAAGCAGCATCCATATGCACGTATGGAAGCGTCACAGAATCCATGCAACTGCAACTCCTTGGTGTTCGGCTGCATAGAGAATCGAGGTATTTTCAGCGACTCTAGTGAAGTAAGTGATGCAGCAAACGATTTCCAAGCTAAATAAAGGTTTTGCGGCACAGACTCATCCCATTGTAATTTGACTATCCACAGTTCCTGTAGAATGATCTTTGCTGTCACAATGATTGGCGCTACCAATCCCAATGGATCAAAAAGTGAAGATGCCACAGATAAAATTGTCCTCTTGGTGATTGCATCAACGGAGCATTTGGGTCGAAAGGAAAATAGCAACACATCCAGACGTTGGCTCCATGCTAAGCCCAATGTGCTAGTAACTGAGCCATCTTCTAGATTCAAATCTTTGATCGTGCTGTCGTCGACAAAGTCCGGATGATTCGAATGCCATTTTGCTAATTCAAATTTGCCCTTGCCAAGTACTTCGATGACCTCTGCCTTGAGTTGTTGCAGGCCTTCTGCTGTGTCATGCCCACAAAGAAAGTCATCCACGTAGAATGATGAATTTATAGCTTGTGATCCCAATTTGTGAGTTTGCATATGTAGATCAGCCAAATATTTCATACTGCGTATGGCGAGATATGGTGCTGAGGCCGTACCATATGTGACTGTGTTTAGTGAATATGTCCGTAGTGGTTTGTCTGTTGAATCTCTCCAAAGAATGTATTGGAACTTGCGGTCACGATAGTCCACCAATACTTGCCTGAACATTTTCACAACATCTGCAGTCAGTGCATAATTGTACGTTCGAAAGCGTAGCAGAAGCGTATATAGATCAGTCTGAATAGTCGGTCCAACCATTAGCAAATTATTGAGTGATTGTTGCGATGAAGTTCGATTGAGGCATCGAAGACAACTCTGAGCTTCGTTGAAGTGCTATTTGGCTTGAAGACGCAGTGATGTGGTATGTAATTATGTGGCTCGTCAAGCCTTGGTGAGTGTACCAAACTCATATGATTTAAATCTTCATATTCGCGCAGAAATGCTATGTATGTTGCCCTTAACTCGGGATTGCGATTTAAGCGCCGTTCCAGTGACTCGAATTTCAGCTTAGCAGACTCGTATGAAGATCCTAGCTGTCGTGGGTCATCCTTGAATGGTAGCCGAACAATAATTCTACCATCTGCTTGTTGGCGTACAGAGCGAGTAAACATTTGTTCGCACTGCAGTTGCTCAGGTATGAACTTGTCGATTGGTTTACTCAAGTCTTCGATACGCCAGAGTCGTTCCAAATTGTTGTTTATTGACTCCTCCTGTGAGAGCGAGTAGCAGTGCGTCTGTTGCTGTCCTCCCTTATAGCGTCCAGACACAATCCATCCAAGTAACGTTTTCTGAAGCATAGGAAGGTTGGGACCCAATTTGATTTGTCCCACTGCAAGAATTTCAAAAAATGTTTCGGTGCCAATAAGTAAATCGATATGACGAGTTTTGTGAAACTTCTCATCAGCTAAAGGTGTGTTCTTCGGTATGTTCCATGATGAAGTGTCGATGTCCGATTCTGGCTGATAGGCAATGTGTGACGTTACGCAGAAATCAATGGGCATCTTGAAATCCTCCAAGCGTGATTTGATTGTGGCCGAAGTGCCAAACTTGATGTATGTGTGTGACTCACCAACGCTACAGATTCGCATGTGACGTTTGACCTTTGGCAAGCGTAGTGCTTGTGCGAACTGTTCTGAGATGAAGTTCGCCTGTGAGCAAGAATCCAATAGAGAACGACCGATCCTGTAGTTTCCAGATGCATCCATGACCTCAACGATGGCCGTTGCTAGAATGACTTGGTCTGTTCGATTGGTGTGTGTATGTGTCACCACATCATTTGAATTCGAGCCGCTGGGCAACATAGTTGTCGATCTACTCACAGCTGCCTCTCGATGTAGTAAGCTGTGATGAAGTCTCGAGCAACATCGACATCGTTGAGTAGAAGGACACTTGGATGCCTGGTGGCCCTTGCCAAGACAGTTTAGGCACAGACCATGTCGTTTCGCTGCTTCATAGCGCTCTGCAACCGACATCTCTTGAAGTCGACTGCAACGTGAGACTCGATGCTCTGAGCTAAGACAAAGAGGACATGAGTGAGTTGAACAATTAAAAGACAAACCATGTCGCGTGGTTGTCTGGCTTCGTGGTTTGCTAGCAGTCGCTATACGGGCCTGGCTCGATTCGGACTTACCGCATGATTCCAAATATTGGCAATGCCTCTCAACTAACTGTACACATAAATCCCACGTAGGCAACCTGGAATAATCCAATGATTCGTTCCATTTGCGCTTAGTTTCCATGTCCATCTTATCCATAACAATGGCTATTAACATTGCCTGTGCGATTTGTGCCTCGTTGCCTAATGATTTTAGCGAGTTGTACAATGCTGTAGAGTTGTCAATCAAACTTCGAATTTCGTGGCTGTTTGACTTTGATACACTCTTGAGCATAAATAATGACGAGATATTGTCCAAGAACACTAATGTTGGATTGTCGTAGCGTTGATTCAAACGATCAAGTGCCTTTCGGTAGTTTTCAGGTGTGATCTGAAATGCCTTTACCGTTTCTAATGCTGGTCCCTTTAAGCAGCTGATTAGTTGATTAAAATTCTCGATGTTTGATAAGCTGTTCTGTTGATCCACCATTTGGTTGAATAGCGCACTAAAATTCTTGTAGTCCGCATAATTGCCATCAAATGTAGGTAACGCAAGTCTGGGCAACTTGGCCGACGATAAGAATGTGGGCCCAGATACCGCAGCGAATGTTGATTCGTGTATATCCTCCGTGAGTTGCTCTGTAATGCAAACCATTATTTCTACATACAGTTCCTCCAATTCGGTGCGTCCTGTATCGGTCGAACATTCCTTTTCAATTTGAGTCTGCAATACCATTGCTTGCTTAAAGTAAGCTTCCAAAATTTCCAAGCGACACTTTAATTCAGCTTGAACTGGTGCAGATTTCCCTTCTCTTAATTTGGGATCGACAACATTGCGGATGCGGCTAATATTGCGGCGAGTATTCGCGCGCTGTGTTTTAAGGCTCTCCAGAGACATTATTCGATCAACAACAACTTTATGGGTTTATTTAAATAACGATGATCAAATTCACTACCAGAGTTAAACCCAAATCGCACAAAATATTTATTAGCGCGAAGAAAAATGCAAGTGACTAATTTCACTCAACTGAGCTAATGTTGCGTGATGAATATAAGAGCGACGAATAATGCAAGAGACAAATTCCACTCAACTGAGCTTGCAGAAATTCGGCGATGAGTTTCACTCAATAATATCATATAATATCAAGTGAGAAGAGTAATTCCAGCGGTGAATTGTATATGTATATGTGTATGTAAGTGCGTTTGTGATTAACCGCACTTATGTATTTCGAATTCGACGAATATGATTTATCCAAACGTTTGACGAATATGATAAGCGCAGTGCCAATTACTTGCTACTGCGATCGCGGGGGGATCGTAGGGGTAGCGAAGTGACGAAGATTGCAAAGCAGAAGCTGCTTTGCTGCGAGAGATTGACGAAACGAAGAAGATGACTCGGTGATGCGACGACGGGGGTCACAGAGCGACAGCGAAGTCAACCAAAGCGAATGACCGGTGCGAACAGCAAGGCAAGCGAGTGCATGCACAACTAATAGCTTGTATGCTGATATATCCCACTTATGCACAGAAGTATGTATGCAGAATATGTCTGTACATAAGCCAAATTATAACTCTAAATGCGTTCCACGGAACTTGAACAGCAATGCCCCACGTTGGGCGCCAAAATGTAAGATCAGAAGCGTTTTTCTGTCTAGCATGAGTTCAGAGTATGGGGATGCTGTTCTAACTAAACTAATGAGCCGTATATGAAATTCAGCGCATCGTAGGTGCAACGTTTATTCGTAGAATTCTTGATATACACTAAAAGTACAAACGTATGAGCAAGCGCAGCTTGCTTAGAGCTAGGTGAATTAATGCAAGTAATAAGAGTTCACCACGCAAGAGAGATAGAGTAATTAGGGTGAACCCAAATGTAAAAATATAGGTATAAAATTCAAGTTGACAATAAGATAAGTGAATTTGGCCCAACACATATAAAACGTCGACCAATTCGATCATTTTATTTTTCCACTTAGCCAACACATTCCCGCAACCTTTAGTTTTTTATGTAATTATCGCCTGCTAGTTTTATTTTCTCTTTGTGCTCACGCATATTAATAAACATTGATTTGCCCGCACACAAATGAGCTGTAGCACCACTGTCCACACACCAGACATTTTTCGTCAATTGGATTTTTCCAAGAAAAGAGAACATCGAAAAAAACCGGTTTACTGTTCTTTTCGGTCGTTTTTTCGCTTTCGTTGTTTTTATCAACCTTTCTCTCTCTTAATCTGCACTTCGCCGCGAAATGCCCGTTTTGCCCGCAGAACCAACACTCCACGTCTTTCGGGTCTTTCTTTGTCTTGTTCCTTTTACCGTTTGTTGGACGCGACGAAAAAATTTTATTCTCGCCCTTTTCATCTACTTCGCCTATGTTGCGCCTATCTCCTTCTTCCAACAATTTGATTTTTAGAGCGCTAAATGAAGGCAATGTGTTCCGTGTTTCGACTCTTCATGTAAACTTGCTAGTAATATTATTACAAGCATTTCATCAGCCACCTGCACTTGTATTTCATATAATTTTTCTACGACATTAGAAAAATTATCCAAATGTTCACGAACACTGACTGTAGCTGACATTTTCATATACAACAATTGCTTGAACAACTGTACTTTTCGCGCGGGTCCCAAAGGCATGTAGATCTCGGACAATTTTGTCCAAGCTACTCTCGCGGTTCCACAGTGCTTGATACAGTTTATCTGCGATGCTTTTACACACAACAAAATGCTAGCTAGAGCCTTATCATCTTTGCTGTCAAAAAACGCTTTCTGTTCCACTGTATCGTTCTCATTTTTCAATAACCGGCCACATGTCACCGACCACAAGTCAGAATGAATTAACAGACTTTTCATCTGCACTGACCACGCACTATAGTTTTAACTATCTAGCTTCTCAATTGCAAACATTGAACTTATTTTGCACAAATTAGTTTAACACACGCTTTAACTAATAAATCGAATCTCATATGTGTTTTTTTCCAATCACCAGCACAGCTTTCACTTTCCGCTGCCTGGGCCCATAACCTATTCGATTCAGAGGTTTATTAGAGACTAAAAATACATAAGCATATACGCTGCAGCGCAGGCAGCTGAAATATGGACTTAAAGCATAAACGAAAGAATGTCCGTTACAATTAACAGAACCTAAAATGAGAATAATGTTAGCAAAAGAGATGGACATTCAGCGGTGTTTATATAAATATTTTTAACAGTTTTTTATAGATAAAAAATATCGGAATGACTTATCGTTTTTAGTGAAAAACTCGATATGCGCGCGATATATACAGATTACAGATTTTAAAAAGAAATTTGAAGTCTCTAGCTCTTATATCTTTTGAGATCGACGCGTTCATACATACGGACGGACGGACGGAAGGACGGACAGACAGACGTACGGACAAGGCCAAGTCGACTCAGCTCGTCGTGCTAATCAAGAATATATATACTTTGTGGGGTCTGCCACGCCTCCTTCTGCCTGTTACATTTCAACAAAACAATTATACCCTGATTTCCCATTTTCAATGGGTTCAGGGTATAAACAACAGGTGTAACCGTGGGAAATACCACAGTCGAGGTAATAACCACAATAATGGTTACCAATATAACAACACATATAGTAGAGGACAGGGCCGATATAGAGGCAACTTTAGAGGCCGTAGCAACTCGACTCGAGGCCAAACCAATGGCGTAAGAATTGTCCAGCAAGCTTCGGGAAACTCCCAAACACCTCCAGATACTCAGGGTTAAATAAAACAATATTTACCGTCAATTTAAGTCTAAATATCTTCGTATCATTTAAAAATGCTGCATCAAATAAAAAAATAACATTTTTGATTGACACGCGTACATACCAAATAGTAAACATAAATAAATTGAAATTTGAATCACTTTTGAACTACAATGTAGTTCAAAATTCCAAAGATAATAGAACAGAGTCCGTACATAACAAATTAAAGAAGAATTTTCCACCTTTATTTAAAGAAAAACTTGAGAAAATATGCACCGAATATAGTAATGTTTTCGGAATCGAAACCGAACCAATCCCAACAAACAACTTTTATAAACAAAAATTGAGACTTAAAGACGATACGGTTATACGTAAAAAATTATCTATGTCCGCATAGCCAAATAGAAGAAATCCAGCGTCAAGTTGGAAAGCTAAATGAGCAGAATATTGTTGAACCGTCTGCTTCATCCTATAATAGCCCACTTTTATTAGTTCCCAAAATGGCCCTTCCGGGCACTGAAGAAAAAAAATGGAGATTAGTAGTTGACTATCACCAAATAAATAAAAAATTGTTGTCCGATAAATTTCCACTCCCCGAAATTGACGATATTCTTGATCAGTTGGGTCGAGCAAAATATTTTTTATCTGTTATAATCTGAAACTTGTAACGAACGCTCGGTTTATCCCGAGTCTTAGCTGGGCTAGTTTCAGCTGACTGTGGATTCTTGCCAACAAATTTATTTGTTGAAGCCCCTGCGATATTAATTAGTCGCTTGTGAATTTAGGTTTTATAGCGTAAATTTATATTCTCTTGAATAAGTTTGAAATGTACACGTCACTTAAATTTATGCTGGTTCGCTGGTTTGCTTTAGCGAACCACACCTACTGAGCGCTGGTTCAACGCACTCCGGCTGGGAGAGTGTTGTGCTAAAACACGCTAATTCACCAAGACGATTCGGGAAACGCCAGATATACAGGCCTCTCCTACTATCCCACTCGCTCACAGCATAACACTAGCTTCGTTTCACTCACAGACAGTTCTCTTGCGCACGGCTACGTGAACTTACTCAGATGTGCAGGCCTCGTTAAAGCCGCTGATGTGCGCCGATGTCCTGATCGGTGCCGCTGATGATGCTGGTTGCCTCTTTCTTTGTCGCAAGGATTCCCACTGGATGTCCTTGCTGTTCCCACGATGTCCTTGCTGTCCTTTGAAGTCCTGGGAGTCCTGCTTTACCACTCGCGCTGACTTTCACTAATCACTTTTCACTCTTTAATCATATTCTCATCCCGTATGGAGCCGCCGGTGGCCATTTATAGCCCAGCCACAGGCCCCTGCGAGTGAAAGTGTCCACTACTATCACCCGGCACGAACGGCACCTCGGCTAACGGTCACCGATGATCGTCGTGCGTGCGACACGAACCCATTGCTGAATCTGCAGGAAGGAGCGAAAGAGACCACCTCTAACAGGACTTTGATTCCCTTTCCAGCGCGAAGGTCGCTCCTACAGTATTCGCGTCGCTATGTGGAGCAACATGTCTATGCACGTATATGCATATAAACGCACAGCAAATACGTACGTTCATATACATTAATACGTGCAAGTTATCACCACGCAGCTCAGGCAAATCTTATGACAAATGTAAACAGCTTTCAAATAACATAATTCACTCTATAGTATCACGCCACTCAGCCCAGACATAAAAACTTCTTGCACTTCCACAGAGTAAGCAGTTTTAGCCTCAATATAAACATAAGATTTCCCTGCGCAACCCAGCTTTAATGTTAACAATTCTTAATTTCACAATTCCCATATAAAATCACGTAAGCCAATCTTGGGAGCTTTTTAGCTTTGAGCTTTAATAAGGGAAGCTTTAGCATAAGCATTAGATGACTTGCAGCATAAGATTATATATTGTAATCAGTTCGATTTTGGAGTTTAATAAAAAAACAAACCGTTCACAAAATAAAAAAATATTTTTTTTATCAACTTGCAAAGGCAAGAAGATTAATTGGCGCCCAACGTGGGGCATATGTTAAATAAGAAAACACATTGAAAGAACATGAAAACCTTTTAATGTAATCGTACGCCGCCGAACTTTAAAAGTGAACTAAAAAGTGTTAAACATTTAACCAAACAAGAAACAAAAGGATTCTAGAACTCAATCAAGAAGTGCATTAAAAAGTTTTGATAAAAGAACAAAACAATTGTGCTTATTAAAACAAAAAAAAAAAAAAAACAACGTTAACAAAAGTTGCACAATAAGGAATCGTTTAATCACACAAAGAATGATAAACGAAAAATACCAAATCAAACAACTCAAAGTAAACAACAAAAGTCTGTGTCCAAACCATTAAAAAATTATCAAACCAAAAACGAAACCAAATCTGAAATCTGTGACCAACCTAAAAACCATTAAGAAAGAAGGAAGGAAGGAAGGACGACCTACCCAATTTACTAAAAGCCCCAGAAAGAAGCACTACTACGTGAGCGATCGTGAATTTTTTGTTCTCATTAAGAAATAGAAAATAAATTTTAAAAATATTTGTTGTTTTAACATTGTACTAAACCTGGACGAGTTTATTAAAAATTTAGGAAAATTAAAAGTGACTACGAATATTTCAAAAATGGCAAACATGTAATGGTCGCAAGCCGATAAAAAAAAAAATAAATAAATAAATAAAGGTTTAATAAAATAACAAAAGAAAGGTACACCGAACCTTTTCATGGCTTGCAGAGCTGCATTTAGAGCTTTCGGTGGGTTCCGAAAAAGTTGTCGCGCACGCGCAACAGCTGATCTTGTCGCGCTGCGCGAATTCAGCAGCGACAATTGTCAGTGCAGCCAACTTTAGGGGCAGTAAAACCCTAAAGCTTTTATCTACTTAAAGCTATATAAGAAGCAAAAGTGCAAAATTTAGTTCTTTTCAAAAAAATTATCTCCACGTTGCGACTTAAAAATAAGTCTAGTTACTACATATACATATGTATATATACTAAAGGTATGAAGATTAACTTGTGGTATATTAGCGAGATAAAGCAACCCTTGTTTTTTTCTATAGCTCAGCAACAAATTTTTCTTTGCGCCCGTGTCGAATTGGGGCACGGCGAAAAATCTAAGACCTGCCCTAGACACGTGCTCTTTTAAAATTTTCTTGGTCCCCCATTATATCACGTGGATCGACCAGAGCAACCGGATCTAGAGGCCGGAGGCACTTCATCGGCAGGCGGGGAAGAAAAATAAAATAAAAAAAACATATAAATTGCAAAATGCCGTGAATAAAATCTGGATTTAACCCCACTACTGCTAAATTGCACAAAAAAAAAAAAAAAGAAACAGTGAAAAAAACCATACACGCCCAAGAATAAACACTTAAAAAGACTGTTTTACAATCTTATATATATAAAAGAGAGTTGTGAAAAGTTTTCCAGCACTTGTAACTCGAGATCTGCTGGACCAATTTTCATGGTTTTTGAGTTGTTGGATTTGTCTCCGCTACGAGTAGGATAGTAGATCTTAAAAATACTGAAAAAAATTTCACGAAAACGCGTTTTTTTCCCTAAAGATTCGAATTTCTATTGATACTCAGTTGGCTTGATAACAGTGACAGTTTTCGGTCCTGCACTCATATTATACAATTATATAGAAGTAAATAAACAAATGTAGTCACAGTCAGTCTGATTTGAACCGACCAGCGTTTCGATATGATTGCACCATTGACTACAGCTTGCATCGTTTCGTTTGCATTCCAATGCATTGGTCCAATGGACGTTGTTTGCCAGCATTGTGGTGCATTGAAGTTTGCTGGTGAAACGCCCGGTTTGTGCTGCCTTAGTGGTAAAGTGACATTGCCATTAGTGGTCCCGCCACCAGAGCCATTGCGTTCCCTGCTTTATGGCGAAACACTAGAATCACGACATTTTCTAGCGAACACTCAAAAATACAATGTCTGCTTCCAAATGATTTCATTTGGGGCGGAAATTATTGGAGACGGATATAATCCGACATTTAAGGTAATTTACGTTAATTTTATTTTCAACTTTTAAAAGAAAAAAATATAAAAAAAATAAAGAATAATAAAGTTTGTTAGATTTCTGTAAAAAGTGTTTGTAAATCTAACCATAACCATGGCTTTGAATTTAATGATTCAGGGCCAGATTTGCCATCGCTTTGGATCATTGCAACCTATTGAAGATGCAAATATACTTCATGGGCAATATGGAAGAACAAATTGACCGGCGTCAAGAAATCAACACAGCTATGAAAAGAGCAATTCTCCAAGATTTGCAGCAAATGCTTCATGAACATCATGCATTGGTCAAGCTGTTCAAGACTGCTTTAGAGCGCATGCCAAGAGATGACTATAAAGTAGTAATCAAAGCAGATAAAAGACCAGCTGGAACATATGAACGCACATTTAATGCTTCAGCAATCGATGAAGTGGCAATCCTGATTGTTGGTGAAAGCTTAGAAGCACGCGATATTGTGCTTACACGACGCAGTACTGGGCAACTAGAAAGAATATCTGAAACGCACCGTTCATATGACGCTTTACAATACCCGCTGATGTTTTGGCAAGGAGACGATGGATATCACTTTAATATCAAAATGATTAATCCATTGAATGGTAAAATCATTGTTTTTATTTTAACTTTATATACATTTCATTCTGTTTGCTTTTGGTAAGAGTCGAAAACCTATTAGAGGTTCTAAAATACAATTTTTACTGTATTTGTTTCAGGTGAGGAAACTGCCAAGATGAATTATTACGAAAATCGTTTGATGATTCGTGAAAATTCTGACAGTTATTTGTTGCGATTTCGTCGACAGTTTCAACAATACTGCGTTGACATGTACGTGAAAATCGAAATGGAGCGCCTGACTTTCATCCGTTTGAATCAAGCTAAATTGCGTTCGGAAGAATATATTCATTTACGCGCTGCAATAATCACAGAAGGAGATACTGAAAATGTTTGTCGATTGACTATTTTACCAGCGACATACACAGGTAGCCCGCGTCATATGCATGAATATGCGCAAGATGCAATGACATATGTTCGTCATTATGGTCGGCCAGATCATTATGGTTGGCAATATCATTACATTTACTTGTAATCCGAAATGGATGGAAATTATTCAATTGATGCTTCCCGGACAAACATCAAGTGATCGACACGACATAACCGCACGGGTTTTCAAGCAAAAAATTCGGTCACTAATAAATTACATTGTTAAGCAACACGTCTTTAAGAAAACTCGATGCTGGATGTATTCAGTCGAATGGCAAAAACGGGGCCTACCACATGTTCATATTCTAATTTGGTTAGTAGACAGAATTCGGCCAGATCAAATAGATGACATCATATGTGAGGAAATTCCTGCTCCTGAAACCGATCCAGACCTACATGATGTTGTAATCACGAATATGATTCATGGACCATGTGGCAATATCAACCGTCAATCACCGTGCATGGTCGACGGCAAGTGTTCCAAACGGTATCCGCGAAAATTTACGGCAGAGACCATTACAGGCAACGATGGTTATCCGTTGTATCGGCGTCGATCGCCCGATGATGGATCACGCGCTATCAAGTTGGTGGATATGTGAACTGCAATGAAGCTATTTGGCGTATATTTTCATTCCCTATTCACGAACGTTATCCCACTGTTGTACATTTGGGGGTGCATCTAAAAAACGGTCAGAGAGTATATTTCACAGCGTCGTGCCCAATCACTACGAACTGTTCGTATTGTGTGCCCCACATTTCGTGCAGCGTGTCAAGAGTTGAATTTGCTTGAAAACGATACTCATTGGGAGACAACAATCGCTGAAGCTATTATTTTTGCATCTCCAAGTCAGATACGCACATTATTTTCAATTTCAATTTCAAAATGCTTCCCATCGAAACCACGTGACCTGTGGAACAAATACAAAGATAAAATGTCAGAAGACATTTTATATCGAAGTCGTATCAACTCAAAAAATCCTGATCTTGAGGCGAACCAGGAGATGCATAACCAGGCCTTGCTTTTGATCGAAGATATGTGTTACTCATATGCGGAAGTTTGTTAGATAGGTTAGGAATGCCAGCGCCAGATCGCGGAATGAATAACGCATTTAATAGACAATTAGAACGTGAATGTGAACGTGAATATGATCCACATGAACTAATGCAGTCAGTTCAAACGAATGTACCACTGTTGAATTCTAAGCAGAGGGAAATCTATGATACACTAATTAATGCAATTGATGATGGAAATGGTGGCTTATTTTTTTTTTGGAAGCCCACGGTGGAACTGGGAAGACATTTCTCATGTCATTGATTTTGACAACTGTACGTACGAGATCCGAAAATGTGGTAGCAATTGCTTCTTCTGGAATAGCGGCCACATTGTTAGACGGATGCCGTACGGCTCACTCAGCATTAAAATTGCCATTAAATCTTCAAGCTACTGAACAACCGATATGTAACATTTCAAAACAGTCTGCAAAAGTATTAGTAGCATCAAAAATTATAATATGGGACGAATGCACAACGCGCATTGGAAGCACTAGACCGACCATTAAAAGATCTGCGCAATGACTCGAGATGTTATGGTAGTTCAAAGATTTTATTATCTGGCGATTTCCGACAAACACTACCAGTAATTCCAAGATCTACTGCTGCCGACGAAATAAACGCTTGCCTCAAAGCATAAAATCTGTGGCGATATGTAACCAAACCTCAACTGTTTGTAAATATGAGAGTTGCATTGTTGAACGATATATCTGCTGATGATTTCTCGAAGCAATTGCTGAATATCGGTAATGGCCGTATTCCTGTTGACGACTCGAGTGGCTTGATTTCATTTCCTCCAAATTTTTGCAATTTCGTCTCATTAAATGATGAGCTTATCAACAAAGTATTTCCGAACATCATTGCATTCCAAAAAAATACTAAGTGGTTAAGTGAGCGAGCAATTTTGGCGGCTAAAAATAAAGATGTGGATGACCCTTATCTTATAATTCAAAATAAAATCGTTGGTACTCTGTATTCATTCAAATCTATCGACTGTGTAACAAACAAAGAAGAAGCTACTAATTATCCAACTGAATTTTTGAACTCCTTGGATGTGCCTGGTTTACCACCGCACAATTTACAACTGAGTGTGAGTGAGAGTATCCCAACAGATGTGCCCTTTGAGTTTAAACGAATTCGATTCTCGATTCGTCTTGCCTTCGCCATGACGATCAACAAGTCACATGGTCAATCTTTGACTATTTGTGGCCTCAATCTAGAAAATGCGTGTTTTTCTCATGGTCAATTGTACGTGGCATGCTCACGTCACCAAAAAACAAAGAATCTCGTTTACCACAAGGTGCTTGAACGAAAATCCGATTAATAAATTAATCAGAGTGTATCCCAACCTGAACAACATAGCTTTCAACAATTTTTGACCTAGAAATAATGAATAGGGCAATGCAACGTTTGCCGAATCAGCTAGTAATAACATAAAATAAATAAAATAATAGCAAGTAAGAAAGCTCTAGTCGAGACTGCTCGACGACGAGATCCCCTGAACCCTACAAGCAACTGATATTTCAATAATAGTTAGCACACACACACGCATACAAACAAATACACGTACACACATACACATACAAACAAAGACACGCATACACACACACGCGCACATATACAGGCGATTGCGCTGCAGTGGTGGCAAATAATGAGAACTTATTTGTTGAATAATTTAATTTCTAGACGTACGATCGTAATGAAACTTTCAGAACGTAATCATAATGTTTAAATGTATTTGTATACCGAGGCACAAGTCTCTAGTATTTGATATACGACTTTTACAAAGATGATGGTGAGGGGGTGGATTTAGGGGTGGAGGGTAAATTTTAACAAAAACCGAAATTGTATGACATGCGTCTTAATATACATTTTCAATTTGCAGACTCTAGCTTGAAAGATGTATGAGATATAATTTTTTAAGTGATCTTCGATAAGGTTTTTTATCGATAAAAAAGTATCGGAATGAGTTATCGTTTTTTAGTGATAAACTCGATATGCGCGTGATATATACGGACATTTAAAAAAAAAATTGAAGTCTCTAGCTCTTATATCTTCTGAGATCGACGCGTTCATACATACGGACGGACAGACAGACGGACAGGGCTAAATCGACTCAGCTTGTCGCCCTGATCAAGAATATATATACTTTGTGGGGTCTGCCACGCCTCCTTCTGCCTGTTACATACTTTTAACAAAACCATTATACCCTGATTTCCCATTTTCAATGGGTTCAGGGTATAAAAAATAGTTTAGCATAAAAATAGTTTGGCATAATAAGAGAAACAACGAAAACACAATTAAAACCACACCCAATTGAAGTAGAAAAAGAAAATATCAATAATAACACGATAAAATAAAAAAAATAAATAAATAAAAAATAAATAAATAAAAAAAAAAACATGCAGTAAATGATATAATTAAAGAAATCATATATATAGATGTGTGTATAGATATATATATCAAAAATAAAAGAAAAAAAAAGGAAAGAAAATAGAAAAAATACCCACAAAAAAAAAATTGAATAATTTGTATAGACATATATATATATATAAAGGAAAGAAAAATATGTAAAGGTAAAAGAAAAAAAACTGTGAATGTGTGATTGTCTGCCCCTATATTTTTTTGTTAGCCTTTCGTCGCTGGAGTGAAAAAAAAGATCATGTAAGTGCTGATACCCTGTACTCCCACTCCCCACAATTATCCAAACTATTAAACATACATTTGCTTTATTTTGATTAATTAGTAACTCAATAGAATATATATATCTATGAAAAGAAAAAGAGAAAAAAAAATATAAATAAAATTTTTGAAAATAATTGTTTTAATTTATAATCATAATTTTATTTTAGTAATCATTTGTTTTTTTTTCTGAAATGAAACATATATCGTGAATTGAAAAAAAGGAAGCATGCATGAATAAAAAACAACTATTTTTTCTTTAAATTCAATTATTAAGAACATTTTTTTTATGTTTATATCTATTCGTTTATGCATTTTATTTCTATTCAACCTCAATTATAACAAAGAAATCCAATGGAAAAATAAATAAAATAAACAAATAAATAAATAAGTAGATAAATAAACAAAATTTCATGATAATAAATAAAATAAAATAAAATAAATAAATGTTAAAATTATGTATGTAAACAACGCTGAATGTCTATCTCTTTTGCTAACATTATTCTCATGTTAGGTTCTGTTAATTGTAACGGACATTCTTTCGTTTATGCTTTAAGTCCATATTCGGCTGCCTGCGCTGCATCGTATATGCTTATGTATTTTTTAGTCTCTAATAAACCTCTGAATCGAATAGGTTATGGGCCCAGGCAGCGGAAAGTGAAAGCTGTGCTGGTGATTGGAAAAATCACATATGAGACTCGATTTATTAGTTAAAGCGTGTGTTAAACTAATTTGTGCAAAATGAGTTCAATGTTTGCAATTGAGAAGCTAGATAGTGAAAACTATAGTGCGTGGTCAGTGCAGATGAAAAGTCTGTTAATTATTCATTCTGACTTGTGGTCGGTGACATGTGGCCGGTTATTGAAAAATGAGAACGATACAGTGGAACAGAAAGCGTTTTTTGACAGCAAAGATGATAAGGCTCTAGCTAGCATTTTGTTGTGTGTAAAAGCATCGCAGATAAACTGTATCAAACACTGTGGAACAGCGAGAGAAACTTGGACAAAATTGTCCGAGATCTATATGCCTTCGGGACCCGCGCGTAAAGTACAGTTGTTCAAGCAATTGTTGTATATGAAAACGTCAGCTACAGACAGTGTTCGTGAACATTTGGATAATTTTTCTAATGTCGTAGAAAAATTATATGAAATACAAGTGCAGGTGGCTGATGAAATGCTTGTAATAATATTACTAGCAAGTTTACATGAAGAGTTGGACAATTTCGTAGTCGCTATCGAAACACGGGACACATTGCCTTCAGTTAGCGCTCTAAAAATCAAATTGTTGGAAGAAGGAGAGAGGCGCAACATAGGCGAAGTAGATGAAAAGGGCGGGAATAAAATATTTTCGTCGCGTCCAACAAACGGTAAAAGGAACAAGACAAAGAAAGACCCGAAAGACGTGAAGTGTTGGTTGTGCGGGCAAAACGGGCATTTCACGGCGAAGTGCAGATTAAGGGAGAGAAAGATTGATAAATGCAACGAAAGCGAAAAAACGACCGAAAAAAACAGTAAAACGGTTTTTTCGATGTTCTCTTTTCTTGGAAAAATCCAATTGACAAAAAATGTCTGGTGTGTGGACAGTGGTGCTACAGCTCATTTGTGTGCGGACAAATCAATGTTTATTAATATGCGTGAGCACAAAGAGAAAATAAAACTAGCCGGCGATAATTACATAGAAACTGAAGGTTGCGGGAATGTGTTGATTAAGTGGAAAAATAAAATGATCGAATTGGCCGACGTTTTATATGTGAAAGAATTGCAATGCAATTTTATATCTGTGTCAAAAGCAACTGAAAAAGGGTTAAAAGTAATTTTTGAGAAAAACAAAGTGTTTGTTAAAGACGGTAACAATGACAATTTGCAAGTTGCAGAAAAACGATTTGTTTTTATTTGAAAGTATGTGTCGTTCTCAGTAGCACAGAGGCCGAGTACGTGGCACTTTCTACGGCAGCCAAGGAGGCGGTATACCTTAGAAAATTGATCAACGAAATGGAGCTCGGGCCAATCGCAAAGGTGCTGATTTATAGCGATCATCAGAGCGCACAATGCCTTGCTAAAGATGCAAAATCATTCGCGTAGCAAGCATATTGAAATAAAGTACGATTTCGTAAGGGAAATGTACAAAAATAATGTAATAGATATAAGGTACATTCCCACAGATGAAATGATATCAGATGTATTAACGAAGAATTTATGTAAAGTTAAACATGAGAAATTTACAGGAATGTTAGGGTTAAAGTGATACATTTTTGTAAAGTAGACATCGCGTTGAGGAGTGTTAAAATTATGTATGTAAACAACGCTAAATGTCTATCTCTTTTGCTAACATTATTCTCATGTTAGGTTCTGTTAATTGTAACGGACATTCTTTCGTTTATGCTTTAAGTCCATATTCGGCTGCCTGCGCTGCATCGTATATGCTTATGTATTTTTTAGTCTCTAATAAACCTCTGAATCGAATAATAAATAAATAAACAAATAAAAAAATGAAAACACAATAAATAAAGTAATAAACAGGATTTGATAGACGGAAAAATTTACGATAGATAATAGAACAATGTAATAAATAGCATAGAAAAAAATAATAATAATAATAATGTAAAATAAAAATGTAAAATAATAAAAAAAACTGTTAGCATAAGAAACATGATAGTATTGAAATTTTAGTATCCCAGTGTCTAGCTATTCTTGAAATGAATGAACAATCGGAATGACACAAAGAATTATATGAGTCGTTAATTTGGAAGAAGGGTTGAATGGGTGGGTAAAGAGCACGTGTGCCTAATGTCATCTATGGCCACGTTTAGTTGTGTCGGCGTTCTTGTAAATTTGTGCCAGTCCTCCCCCTCCTTCCAATATTATTGGTTTTGTGGAGTATAGCTCATCCTAAAGTTCAATTCCGGGATCTTAAAATTAAAATTGAAAAATTAAAAGTATGAAGCTTTATAGGCATCTCGCTTTCAGAGTCCCAATTTTTAGTGTTCAAATAATCAATACTGTCTTTTCTCTATTGGCAGAGAAAGAGTTGGTTGTTTGAACCACCCATTTTGGTGATGGTTGAAAAACTCAGTGTCCAGGTGCTGAAATAGATTGGACTTGCTTGGTCGGCCTATCGCAACTGTGACTGATGAGTCAAATCAATTCTTTATAGGGCCTCCGAAGCTGAAAGATTCGAGCTAAATCTCAGACCGAGAAACCCGATTAAGATAAATTCAACTAACTTATAATACCATCTGTATCACCATGTTTGCTCGTTTGTCTTCGTATAGTTGTTATTTCATCTAGATATTGTTTTGATTGTGTTTTGTGCAACTATCAGATACGATTCCAGAATATTGTATATTGGGCTCAGCTCGGATATCAATACTGATTGTTCTCTGGTAGTTGTTGCAGGGCCAAATGAGATGAATCTGGGTGCAATATCAACTCATACCCGTCTGGCCAGTAGATGTTGTTGTGACGGAAGTTGCTAAATGTTGATAGTGTTGTCTGGAACTAGCGTATATGCTGCAATACTCTATGACCAGCTTTAGTAGCAATAGCCCATAATCCATTGTTTCCCCTAATTGTATAAGATAGCAAGAAAGCCGCACACAACAGCACAAAACCTAGATTCCTTCCTCCATTATTTCAACCCAAACTTGTCATATTTATTAGAACATCAAAAATATTTAGCTACCAAAATGCCTATCTCAAGAAGTCCTCAAGATATGCGTACAGTAGAGAAAACTGTGAGTTTGTGTAGTCTTTGTAGCCAAGGGATGAGCAATACCCAGCAATGTTATTGTACCCCTTGTAAGCACAATTTTCACAAGCTATGCCTAGAACAGTGGCTGGAAAATAAGCAAGAATGTCCAGAATGTCAGTTCCACTGTCAGGCAACTGTTCGCCTGACCCGGAACCAGCTTCAACATTAGCAGTTCCAGGTAATTCGCGTATGGTAACCCGTAATTTATCCAAAGCATTAGGTGAAGTTCCGCCGAGACCGAGACGGTCAAATGTTGAATAAAAGATGCCTCTGTGATCGATTTTTGTTGTTGCTCTCTCGCACTCTCTACTCTCTGCTCTCTCAAATATGTATATGTATGTATGCATGTGAGCACAAGCAGCAGCTCACAAAAATTGAAGTTTTTCGCGTTCCGACTTCCCTTCTGTGTGAAGAGTGTATACATAACTCATCAAACCGTTTGCCAACCTTGTACAAAATATTTGCGTTTTCGTTATTATTTGTGAAAAGGGTATGAAAGCGTTGGTGGTCCTAATGAAAAAGTTTTCGCGAAGAGCGTGCACACGCACACCACAGTCCCTTTCTACATGTATGAGTATTAGTTTGCCTGAGTGCGTGCGAAGGCCTTGCTGCCTGTAGCAATTTTAGGCCCTAGCATTTGAATTTGGTCGATCTCGAGGAGTGCTCGCATACATATGTATGTACATATATATATGCATTTGAGTGTATGTACGCATGGGCTGTGAAGCTAACAATTATGGGTGATCACTTGTAGAAGCATTTGTATGACTGTGGGCCTTTACATGTGCGCGTGAAGAATGAAAGAAAGTCATTGTTATTTCCAAGGGTCACTGGGTACGTCGCGCCCATAGCATACCTCAAATTTTCCACTTTTACAGGGAAAGCCACAGAACAGGCTAGAGTCTACAATGGATCGCGATGACATTGACTCTGGGTGTTTTCATTTGATATTTCAATTGGTTTATCATTGATC
This sequence comes from Drosophila navojoa, assembly GCF_054131105.1. Taxonomy (NCBI): domain Eukaryota; kingdom Metazoa; phylum Arthropoda; class Insecta; order Diptera; family Drosophilidae; genus Drosophila; species Drosophila navojoa. The sequence goes on from NW_028301763.1 coordinate 50,282, forward strand.
GCATACGTGCTGACAGATTTGTTTTGGTTTAATCTTTTTTCCGCGGAGTCGAGAAACTCGAGCTTCGCCTTCACTTTAACTAGAGTAGGATAGTATTTCTTAAAAATACTGAAAAAATTTCACGAATACTTGAAAAACGCGGTTTTTGCCTAAAGATTCAAATTTCTATTGATACTCAGTAAGCTTGATAAAAGTGACAGTAGGGACAGTTTTCGGTCCTGCTCTCATATTATACAATAGTATAGAAGTAAATAAACAAATGTATTCAGTCTACGGCGCAGCTTCAGGCGAACCTGACTATTCATAAAAAAAACACATTTGATAAAAATGATACGCGTGCATCCTGAAGCTAAATATCTCGAAAGTTCAGTTACTTATATTACTATTAATTAAAATGCCGCGTCCTAGAATATCTAATCATTTGAACGCGTCTATCTCAGAAGATATAAGCGCTAGAGACTAGTGATGTGAAAAAACATCGAAGCATCGACAATCGATGATTTTTTGGCGATGTTTTCCGATGTTTTCCGATGATTTTATTGATACCGATGTTAAGCGATGCATCGATGTTTGACAGAACATCGGGCGTTAATTTCACAACATTGCAGAACATATGGATACACTGCCACAGAAAAATTCGCGAATTTGTTTTATTTTTTTACCCTGTGTTTGCAATGCCAAAGTAAGTAAATTGTTGAAAATATATATAAATATAGTTACTTGCAATTACAAATGTATTTATTCTAGAATAACAACAAAGACAAGCTTTTGCTGGAGGCACTTTACAAAAATTGATGGGAATAGCGCAAAATGCAACATTTGCAACAAAGTTTTGAAGACTGCAGGTAACACGACCAACATGAAGGACCACCTGCGGTCCATTCATAAAATAGAACAAAATGTTGAAGTACCTGCAGTACCTAATACTAGCGGTGTGGCACAAATTTCTATTGCTGAAAGCTTTCAAAATATAGTGGAGTATGGCATCGACGGGAATAAAACAAAAAGAATCAACGATGCCATTATTTATATGATATCAAAAGATGTGCAACCATTTTCGATAGTCGAAAACAAAGGCTTCATACATTTAATGAATACGGTTGCACCGCGTTACAAGATACCGTCGCGATATTTAATTACAAAATGGGTGGATGAGAAGTTTTTGGAAATGAAGGAAATGTGGAAGAGATTGCTGAATGGGAAAACGCTAACATTAACAATGGATGTATGGAGCGACCAGATGTCAATGCGGAGTTACTTGGGCATTACTGCTCATTTTCAGCTTGAGCTTGAAATGACTTCCTTGACTATCGGAGTTTTAGAGCTAAGCGAGCGTCACACATCAGTATATCTCACTGAAATGCTGGAGAGTTGCTGCAAAGATTGGCACATTGAAAAGGAATTAGTGACAGCCGTCGTCACCGATAATGGGGCAAATGTCGTCAAAGCCGTTGACCTAGGTTTTGGGCGAAAAAAGCACATACCATGTTTTGCACATACCCTAAATCTAATTGCACGATCTGCTATGCAAAGAGATTCAATAAGTGCATGCATTGAAAAGGTAAAGGGAATTGTAACTTTTTTTAAGCACAGTGGCGTTGCCAGCGATAGCTTAAGAAAAGTAACGGACAAGGTATTGATCCAAGATGTGGCTACTAGATGGAATAGCACATACTACATGATTGACCGTTACTTGGAGCTTAAAAATTTCGTAAACGATATTGTCTTAAGTGTTCGCAACGATGTTGAGATGCTAAATGGAAATGAATTACAGTTGCTTAATAATATCATGCCAATGCTGCGCCCCCTTGAGGAAGCCACAAAAATAATAGGCTCAGATACGTATTGCACAGCCAGTATGGTTATCCCAATGGTGAATATCTTAAAAACAAAATTGCTTAACGTTGATGACATCACGCCCGAGGCAAATGACATTAAGAACTTTTTGCTTTTCGAAATCGATAAGCGTATGGGTCCAATAGAGCAGGTATGCTTGAAATGTCATCATTAATTTATTCCTTAAAAAATGTTATTTTAAATGTATTGTTTCAGGTCTCAATTCTGGCAATGGCTACAGTACTTGATCCAAGATTTAAGAAACTGCATTTGAAAGACCCTCAGGCATGCTCAAACTCTATTACAAAAATTAAGTCTTTGATAAAACCGATGGTCAAAGACTGCAATGGTAATGATAACGTGACAAGCACAACTAAATCCGATTCTTTTTGGGACCACCATCACCAGCTGGCACATTCTCATGTGCCTGATGGGGATATTGATGTGGAGATGATAGCGTACCTGCGAATGCCATTAGCGTCATTTGAAAGCAACCCTCTACAAGTATGGGAAGGTATGAAAAACACATATCCCAATTTACATAAAATGGCGCTGCAATTTTTACCGGTAGTTGGATCGTCGGTTCCTTCTGAGCGGGTTTTTTCAGCGGCGTCATATCTTTTAAGCCAAAGGAGAAACAGGTTAGATCCAAATCGACTAAGCCGCATTTTATTTTTGCAAAGTATCGACAAAAAATACTTTTTTGAAAAAAAGTAATTACAATAATTAAAATTTCTTTGAAAGCATAAAAAAGGACTGCTAAGGAAGCATTTATTGTTATATTATTATTTTATTCATTTTGATTCTCAATGTAATGAAAAAGACTGCTAAGGAAGCATTTGTTATACTATTTTTTAATCACAAGACTACGAAAATTGTTATAGTTTTAAGTTAGGTTAATTATATTGTTAAGTAAACCACTCAATAGAGAAATAAAAAAAAAAAAACTAAGAAAGCATTTATTTCAAGGGATTTTAAGAATTGAATTAACGAAAAATAACGGAATTGGTAGAAAACATCGATACATCGATGTTTATAGCCGATGTTTTACACAACATCGATTTATCATTTTGCAAACATCGATGAACATCAACATCGAATTTTCGACCCAAATTTACATCACTACTAGAGACTTCAACTTTTTTTTAAATGTCCGTATATATCGCGCGAGTTACCATCTCTGCTCCCCTCGAGATGTCACCCCAGAAGCAGACCCGCCTTTTAGCTGAGTCGGCACTTGGCTATCGTGTGGGCGATGTCGGCTAGCAATTCTTCTGAATTGCTACATAAAATGACAAGGCGTCGATATTTTGCCGACGAACCAGCTGGCTTGGGTTAGAGCCAGGCATTTCATTTTTGTATAGTAGTTTCAGTCTTGATTTGTAGACAGCAGAAACAAGTCAATTTGAAATAAATTAAGCTTTGAACATAAAACTGGACTTTATTGTTATCATTCACTCTAACTAAATCCGAAGTATCCAACTACACCCTGACCATCAAACCAGCCCCCTTTAACTGGTAACTGGCACAGCCGCACTCTAAAGAACCTACTACAACGAGAAGCCTTCCACTACGTATAACCATGAGGGTTGCAGATAAGTAACAAAAATCAAATAAAAACCAGTAAGAACGTTGCAGTCGGGCGCTACCGACTGCGGAATACTCATTCACAGTCCCTTTGTAAATTTAATTTAATTTGGCTTTAAAAAAAATTAGTACAAAACAATTATGCTTTTTGATTATATTGTAGCTTTTAATAATTTTTATCGAGTAATCGATAATTATTATATTGATCGTGCACTTTTTGAGTACAAATGTATGGTAATTTTCGTTGATAGCTTTCGGTCACACCTATTGCAGATTCTTAAGCGTTTGCTTACATTGCAAAAGCGCGCTTTTTAGCATTCTAAGAATTGCAATCGATTTCTGGATTTTCTAACTGTTTTTGTAGTTTTGTCTGTTATTAGCTTATTGTATTTCAGCTACCAGATTGTCAAGCGAAACGAAAGCGTTGGTGATAGAGGCGTCGCAAGTTATGTTACAGCGGCGGAGGTTCAAAGCCCCTTCAATGTTGTATGTTTTTTTTAATACATATTTCGTTTTTTATAAAATAGATACTTATTTTATTCTTTTTTCTAATTGAAAATTCTATAAGTTTAAATTTGTTTCTTCTTAAATAGCCCTCATATATGTATGTACGCATATATGCATGTATATGTATGTACATAAGTCTGCACGCATATGTAGCATCAAGCATTCCAGCCTTTCTTATGCACGCACTCATTTGTATGTGTGTATTTATGTAAACATAAATGTATACTCTAGCGTTGAAATGAGACTTTGTTCTTGAATTTACCATCAGCTACTCTCATAACAAGAATCTTATTTTCGGATTTCATTTTAATTACAATTGCTGACAGTAGGTGGTGGCGCAGTCGGCAAAGGCGCCGGTTCAATTTTTGTTTTGTTATTTTGACAAACATGACTTGGGTGCGAGTTCAAATCCCGCGGAAAACTCTTTTTTGTAAATTGCAAATTTTGTTATTTTAGCTTCTTTTATAATTTTTAAATATTTATATATTTTTTATATATAAATATTTTAAATATAGCATCGATAGAGGACGTATCCAGTAACTCAACTATCCAAATTTGAAGCTTCTAGCTCTTAAACTGTAGGAGATATAAAGTTTTGCGGTTTGCCACGCCCCCTTTGGGCGGACATATATCCATTATAGCTTGTTGGACTTGGGACGTTCTAGCTTTAGAACTTTAGGAGATACAGTTTTATCCGGTTTGCCACGCCCCCAATGGGCGTAGATATATCCACCATAGCTTTTTGGACTTGGGGGGTCAACGCGGAACATACCAAATTTCAACTTTCTAGCTCTTCAACTATTATGATTTCTGGTATATCGGAAAATGCATTTTCCAATTTGCCCCGCCCCTAGTGGGCGGATCGGGAAAATTTTAACACTTTATAAATCGGAGTTATACCCGAGTATGTGTTCCAAATTTCAAGTCTGTAGCTTCAATAGCTTCAAACCAATAAATAATAAAAACAATAAATTCTAAAAAAAATCAATGGGTTCAGGGTATAAAAAAAAAAAAAATGCAGTCTGGTAACCATTCGAGCATTCTGTTCGCATTAACATGTGCGACGTCGTACACTCAGGGCATATGAGCAGCACGTAAGCAACATGATGTGAGGTTTTCACAAACGTGTGTATTCAAACTTGTCGGTCGAGCCAGTTGTTAGTGCGACTTATTTGACGACATACGACTTGTTGCACAGACATGTCTAAGCTTTACGTACACTAACACATCAAACAAAAGATCGAAAAAGTACACTAAACGAAATCTATAGCGGTATGAGCGGACGGGGCTAACATGTCGTGACTCACGACTCGTGAGTACTTGTACAGACTTGCTGCATAAGACTTGTCGGCCGAAACAATATTTCAGTGCGATTTATGGCAACTGCTTACGACTTGTCGCACAAACAAGTATGAACTCACACATATTGGCGAACCAGATCTGAACATCGACCCCCGCATACCCCTCATAAATAAATATAAAAAAAAAGAAGAGAAGAATATACATACAAGAGAACGAAATAAAAAAAAAAATAAAAATAAATAAATAATACAAAGAAATATACAGTTATATAGACACTAACTATATTTTTTTTCAATTCTACAGATTTAATTGCAAGCATTGTGGAAACGTTCCACCAGAGCACCACACATAATCATACACATCACTCCATATTAAGTAAAAATAAATTAAGATCGTATATAAGTAATCGTATTTAGTACACATATACACATGTACATACATATAAGAAAAAGTACACAACATTATACACATACACATACGTTATAGTTTAAATAAAAAAAATGTATTTCTTAAATAAAACTTATAACGGAGTACAATTATTCTGGTCTTAGAGTTGAATTGAAACTGAAC
>NW_028301764.1:0-45221 GCF_054131105.1 Drosophila navojoa
CTTTACTCTCATCATTTGTAAGCTCGCTTGCAATATCGTTTGCACTTGCGTTTGCACTTATAATTGCGCTCTCGTTTTTACTGTCTCGCTTGAACATATAAGTGCGCGCTCACTTTGCGCTGATTGCATGCTCACTTGCAATATCGTTTGCACCCTCGCTTGCACACACAGTAGCGCTCTCGTTGTGCGCCCACTACTTGCGCTCATCACTTGGATTTATTATCGCTCAAAACTATCACTCTCGCTTTGCGCTCATCGTATTAGCTCGATCCGCCCTAATTAATCTTTGGCATTCTAGCTTGCAATCAATCAGAATCACATTTTCGTCCTCGACCCCGGGAAAAATTCATAGAAATATATATATACGCAAAATAGATATACCCGTCTTATTTTTAGGTGTAGGGTAGCAGTAGAACGGCACAGCCACGGATAATAACAACGACAACACGGACGAGGACAGAGAACAACGGAGGAAACCTAACGGCGATCAGCTAGCGCACAGGCTGCATGGCAACAGCAGCAATAATATCGGACAATAACAATGACAAACGGACAGCAACAGAAAACGACATATAAAATAAAAACGGCAACCGAGTACAGTCTATACCACGCAACTAACAACGCACACAGATCAGCAGAACACTAGTTACAACAACAATGACAAAACGGACCGATGACGGCAAACAACCATTGGAGAATCAAAAGCTCTTACGCTTCTAAGCGCAAGTCAGTAGCAGAGAGCCAAGAGCAAGAGCGAAAGTGTTGTTTAGCATAATGCATATCAATGCAGCGCGATCGCATAGCTATGCAGAATCGAAAGCTCTGGGCATCAAAGGCTCAGCGCTAAGCGCCAAAAATTTATTTCGATCACTTATCTTTGGACCCACGCAGCAGACGGACGTCAGCGGAAAATAATAAAATTTTTGACAGTGAAGCGGACAGAGCTCGCCGGTAAGCCGACGGGAATTACATTCCCACACGTTAATATTTATTTTCCTTTTTTTTTTTTTATTGTAGTATAGAGATAAAGTTTAAGTGAAAGTGAATAAAAATGTGAAAACAAAAAAGACATAACATAACTTTGTGAATTGTTAGTAGTGCGAAAACGAGTCGCCGCGTTTGGGAGGCAGTGGACGACGGTGACTCGTGTCTCGCCGTAGCCTGCCGGGACTGCACAATCTGGTTATGAGCGTTATACGCCAGAGCTGGATTGCGGCGGCCTCCGGGAGGGATTGCCGCGTGTGTCGTGAAGAAAGTGGCCAACTTCAGGGTTCGGTGCAGCGGAATCGCGCCGAAGGCACCGCAGCCCAGTGAGGGTGGCACAGCTCAGCCCGGAGTGTTATACGCCCAGGCTGGGTTGTAACCACGGCTGGTTTGGCTGCGCGTCGGGTGGCAGGGGAACGTGCGCGAGGGGACCAGCAACTGGTCAACTCCGGGAGTCTCGGCCATTTCGGCCCACTATCCGCTCTCATTTCTCTGGTCTCGGCAATTTACAAATATTCTTATAAATAAACCTGGGGAAGACTGAGAGTTGTACCTCGGCCGTTGAAATCACTTCTTTACAAGTGGCGCCCGAGCAGGGACTCAGGATTAATGAGGATAGTTTCTTTCTGGGATTAAAGCCCCGTTGGAAAGAACCACATAGGGCCCAAAACTTAAAAAAAAAAAAAAAAAAAAAAAATTAGGCAGCAGGTGAATCATGAAAATAGCGACAACGTAGAACCGAAGAGGCAAAACGGCCGCTGAAACGGCAAAATGGCAAGAGAGAGAGCGAGAGAGATTTGCACCGGCAGCATCGGAGACACGAGGCATCGACGAAGAGTATAAAAGAAACGAGCACAACATACCGTGGACACTCTTCTACGAACGCTCGACGCGCACACACCTCAGCGGAAGAATTCTTCAAGAAAATTATCATCGTAGGAGATCGAAGGAATTATTTGCAAGGAATTCATCGTGGGATATTCAAGAAATTAATTGGAATCATCGTCGTGGAATTATCATCGTGGGATATTCAAGAAATCACCATCGGGGGATACTCGAGGAATTAACATTGTAGTATATATTATTGGAGTATATATTACCATCGTGGGATGTAAATTATCGTCGTGGAATATTCAAGGAATGCATCGTGGAGTATAAATAATCATCGGGGAAAGCGGATTATCGTCGTGGTACACCCCAAGTATTAACTTCGTGGGAAAAAAATATCGTCGTTTGACAACAGAGGTTGGACTACTGGGCCGAGAGTTACGGCAACCGGCCATCCCCAATCCCAATCCCCCACAGGACGAAAAACAAGCAGAGGTCGAGTCAGGCCGGCCGAGCGGCCCTACGCAGCTCCTCATTCCGCCCTTGGAAAACCCTCGAACAAGACCAACCATGGCATCGACACTGGCGAACGGCACAGGTCCAATTAGAGGGGATGACCCACCAACCCGACAGATGGTGCAACCAAGGAAATGGGGAGTGACATTTAATGGCCGCACCGACCCGTTACGTTTCATCGAGCAACTGGAGGAACGAGCGGAAGGCTATCAAGTAGACGTCAGCCACTTGCCGCGAGCGATGCCAGAATTATTAACTGAAAGGACCAAGGATTGGCTGAGGGGAAGCGGGCTCCAGGGGGCGACGTAAGAAACTTTTAAAAACGAATTTCTACAATTCTTTCTCCCGCCGCGATATTTCAAGCGGGACATTATATGAAGCGCGACGAATGCCGAACAATAACGGAACTGACACGGCTAGCGGTCACTTACGAGGAGCTACGAGAATTGGAAGGACAAAGAGAGTCGTCTGGGAACCGGCAGCCCGCAATTATTGCGCCACGTGGGCACGTGAATCCTTTCCGGAGTATCCCGAATCACACCACCACGGCTCCAGAGAATAGTGCGATAAATCGATCAGTGACACACGGAGGCGGGGTACCAGTAGACGTACGAAGAGCGTGTCGTCGATGCGGGGAAATAGGACACTTTCAACGGGAATGCCACAGAGCCCAAGTATTCTCCTGTTGGGACTGTGGTCGGAGAGGAATCATGACCCGGGATTGCTGCAGAAGGGCCCCACCGGGAAACGAATCCCGTCTCCGTCCATCAGGGGATGTGGCGGAGACGAGCCAGCCCGATCCCCAAAACCGGAAGAATTAATACAAATACAAAAGGGTCGAATTGTCGCGACGGTGGTGGTCAACGGACACCAGCTGGATGGCACCATCGACACAGGGGCGACAAGGAGCTTCGTCGGGGCGGATACGTCAACGAGGTTGAACTAGCGTATGTAGCCGGGGGTGTTTGCACTCGAGTTGCGCTGGCAGATGGGCCGTCGCGCGAAGTCGACTGCACCGTTACAGCCGACATAAGGCTGGGATACTCGTCTTGCCGACGTTAGTGGACTGAGCTAATCTTAGGTATGGACTATATGACAGCCATGCAGACCACTATTCATTAGAGAGGAGGTTCAGACGACGACACCGGCGATCCACCGAGGAGTCTCCCTTCGGCCCACATCGACGGGAAATCAACACGACGACACTCCGACAACCTCAGTCACCCAAACAGGACAGAACGGGGAACCCGAGGACGATAGCCAGGCAGCAGGTACCCCGATGGCGAGGAAAGGAAAGGGAAGTTCACCAACCAATTCCGGAGAACCTACCCACAGGCCAGGACGTAGAGAACCCAGTCATGGATAACCCAGAGGAGGTAGCGTTTTTGACGGAAGAGGTCGACCGATTCTATGACCTCAAAGGGACCACCAATATCACGGAGCATAAAATAACTATGAAAGATGACCGACCCATCAAACAACGTTATTATCCGAAGAATCCAGCCATGCAAAATGTCATCAACGAGCAAAGAGATGAGTTGCTGGCACAGGACTGTATCGAACCTTTACGAAGTCCCCGCAGTGCGCCGATAGTATTAGTACGAAGAAGAACAACAAATGGCGCATGTGCGTGGACTATCGGCAACTAAACGAGCGATCCATTACCGATGCGTACTCCTCAGAATGACGCACATCCTGGAAAAACTAAGGCACGCTAAATATATATCGACGCTGGATTTAAAAAATGGCTATTGGCAAATGCCGATGGCCAAGGCGAGTCGGGAGGGTACGGTACCGGGACGAGGACCCTTCCACTGGAAAGTAATGCTCCAGCCACCCTCCAACGCGCTTTGGACAGTATCATCGGGCCCGAAATGGAACCTTACGCCTTCACTTACCTGGACGACATCGTGGTGGTAGCAGAGACTGTTGAGGAACATATGCGAGTCTTGCGGGAAGTATTCAGTCGCCTTCGCGAGGCGTAAGTGGTGTAAGTGGGAATGGGGTACCCCGCAACAGGCCGCTTTCGAGGATTTTAAACAGAAATTGACAGAAGCGCCAGTGTTGGCATGTCCAGATTTCAACAAGCGTTTCACCATGCAAACGGACGTTAGCGATCATGGCTTGGGATCCATACTGACACAAGAGGAGGATGGACAAGAAAGGGTGGTCGCATATGCACGACGATCGAGAAGGAATGCCTCGTTATTGTATGGGCCATTCGGAAACTGAGTTGTTACCTGAAGGGATACGAGTTCACCGTAGTAACAGACGTAAGTGGTTGAACTCAATTGAGAACCCGTCGGGCAGAATAGCCAGGTGGGCCCTGGAGTTACAACAATACCGTTTCGAAGTATGCTGGTATCGCCCTGTCCCGGCAACCTGTTGTAACGCTCAGTCTCACCAAGGAGGAGGCCCCCCACTGCCAATGGTTGACACGGATGATGGCCCAAGTTAAGAGCCATCCCGACCAGTACCCCGACTACGTCATAGCTAACGACCAACTGTACCGCCGAGCACAAGGGCGGCCATCCGAGGAAGAGCATACACACAGTTTGCGCAGATTTAATGGGACCACGATGATATTGGTTCTATTTGACCACTTCAGCAAAAGGGTTGAGCTTGTTACTGACCCTGCGGGAAAGAGTTATAAACCACTTTGGAGTCTCGAAGGTCTTGGTATGTGACAACGGGACACAGTTCACCAGTAAAACCTTCAAGGACTACACGCGGCGGACAGGTATCGTGTTGCAACATACCGCACCATACAGCCCAAACCAGAACCCAACGGAGCGTGCGAACAGGACAGTCAAAACAATGATCGCACAATACAAGTGGGACATCCTGTTGCCCGAGTTCAGCCTAGCCATCAACTCTACCGTCTCAGACACAACGGGATACAGCCCTGCCTTGCTCGTACAGGGGCGGGAACCAAGGTTGCCGGGAGCCCTGTATGAGGAAGTCACCCTAGGAGCAGGAAGAGCGACCCCAACGGTAGAGGAAAGGGCCAAACAGCTGCAAGAGGTATTTAAGATCGCCCAAACAAACGCAAGAAACGCCGCTGCGGAGCAGGGCCGGCACTACAACATGCGGAGGAGGGACTGGCGCCCCACCCTGGGGTCGCTAGTGATGGTGCGCACACACTTCCTCAGTAAAGCAGCAGAAGGATTCGCTGCTAAGTCCACGATATGATGGGCCGTACAAGGTCGTCAGCTTTGTATCAACGAACATTGTAAGACTACAACGGCCAGGCACAAGACAGCGGAGGACGGCCAATGTGGCCGATCTAAAGGAGTTCCACGAGCCCCCCGCCGACGAGGAGTATCAAGATACGAACACCAGAATAGCTTAAGGGGCGGGAAAACTCCTTATCTTGTATTAACTTTAAGTCACACGAACTAGGCAGACATCAGGCACTATAGGCAGACATTAGGCACTAGGCAAAGCGCAGGCATTAAGTAGCAATTCGCCATGTTCCTACTAATATTACGATTAAAACACATCCCCCACAGAGCAACTGAGCGGCAACCCCGACGCACTCGTTGTAAAGACGGCAACCGCTAGGCGGCCCAATTGGTGCAGGAGGCAGCGGCCGCAGAACGGCGGAGGGTGAGGTGCCAAACTATCGATGGTGGGCCCCATCGATTGAGGACGATAGTAATTTCCAAACCATCGATAGAGGTCGATAGTACCATCGATAGTGGTCGATAGTCGCAATAAAAACAGTGATTCTTGGCCTTACAAATTTGAACTTATATGAACACTTCATTTGTGAAATTACATTTTAAGATAAAAGCTGAATTGACTTAAAAGCTAAAACCTAAAAACTATTAAGTTATGCTTTTTATTGTAGTGATAGATTTTTGTTCAAAAACAGCAAAACGTTCACATTTTCTTCTTTGGGCCGTGTCCGCCTATCGACACAATTTGTCCTGCCTTGCTAAAAGCGCTCTCCGACTCCACAGACGTTGCGGGGATGCATAAATATTTGAACATCAGTAATTTTAATAATGGAAAATCCGCCTGATTGACCTGCAATCAAATGTATTATCAAAACTTAGTTTTATGTATCGAAGATTGATTTATTAATTTTATCGTGATCCATACTAGAGGGTCCATTTCTTGTGGGGCAATGTCTCTCTCCAGATACTGTCTTTTAATAATAATTGCATCAGATCGGACATTCCTCTGTTTGGTAGCGCAGCGTTTAAAAAATCAAATAGTGTTTCCTTAGTGGTCGGGGTTGCTTCCAATTGACCAAATCATTTTCCAGCAAACTTGCTGCTTGCTCAGTATTTTCGTTTGACTGAAACCCGTCTTTTCAAAGCGTGGATCCAAAATCGTAGCCAAGCTCGTTACCGTGCGGAGCTCATATATTGATAGTCGTTTTTTAATCGACTCCAACATAGCATCTTTCATAGATTCGCCTACCTCAGTTGCCAACTGAGTTGAAACATTTTGAATTTGCCGATACAGTCCATATGCCAATGGTATTATCAATGACACAGTATTTGTTACCAGATGCTTTTTCGGACACCTTGTTAAATAATGCTAATATTTTGTCAATATCTTTCAACACGTTGATTTTCTCCGCACTCAATGGTAATGGTGCATTTGTTGTCGATAAAAGTACACTGGCAATGGCTTCATGAGTTATCAAAATTCTTTCAATCATACCGTGGAAGCTGTTCCACCTTGTTTGTTTGTTTTCTTGAACTTGTTAAATTTTTCGTTCGTGATGGAACTTTTCTTAAAAAATTTTAAAATTTTTTTACATTTTGCAAACAAAGCTTTTGTGACCATCAAGCCATCTTGGACTACCAAGTTAACTGTATGGGCAAAGCATAGCAGATATTGGATTTTTAAAATTTCGCAAGCTTTTAGCATTGAACTGTCATTGTCAGTTACAATGCAAACAGTCCTTTCAAAGATATGCCAAGACTTTAATATATTTTTTAAAGAGTACCTGCTCCAAAATTGTTGACAATTTTTCCGTCGTTTTCTTAAACAAATTGGTCAAATGACTCCGGCTGGGAAGCTTAGAGCATGGATCTAAGGCTGCAATTAATTTGATGAATCCTTTGTCATTCACTATGCTAAAGGGCTGAACATCTTCAGCAACCATCTCTGCTATATGTTCATCTAAGTCCTTTATACCGCATTTTCGACCTGCAACTGCTGCTGGAAAACGCAATGTTATCATCTCGTACAACATCTTCAGCAAACCGTTTAAGGTGCAGGTCTGATGTGTTGCCACTGCTCTATGGTCAGAAAGTTGGATTTTTTGGCATAAAGTTCAATTTTGAAGTTAGAGCCTTGAAATTTGGTACATATTTTTGCTAAATTTTTATAGAATTTCGGATTGTTTTTTTTTTTTATTAAAATTTTTTTTTTTTAATACATTTTTTTTTTTATTTTTCCTCGTTGTCTAAAATAATGTTATATTTCTCTTCACAGTCAGATTCGTGATCTAAATCAGAATCCGAATCTGAATTTTCCGGTTCGAAATTAATAGTTTTCTGGGTCGGCGGAGATACTGCTTTTAGAAGATATATGACATCTTGTGGAAGATTTTTCTTTTTGATTTGATTTTGTCTTTTATTCAGACATGTGCTTGATATAAGCGGATATGATGAATCCATTGCTCTAGAAAACACATCCGCCATGGTGTTTAGTCGGATATTTTTTCTTGCATGCGATTTGCTGTCACTTTTGTAATATTTGTTTCGAGCTTCTGAAGCATTTTCGCCTAAACATCCAACCGGAACTAAGGATGAGTTCATAATTTGCCAGCCGTGAACTAATATTTTGTGGACAGTCGGAGACATTGGGTACCAAGGATATATACTTAAGTACATTGAAAATGTGCTCTTACAAAATTCCTTAAGTTTGTCAACATCTACAGAATCGTGAGACGAAATGGTAATCAAAATCACGAAGAAATTGTTTAGAAGGGCTTGATCAAAGTTTGTTACTGATGAAAACTAAGGAAGAGTTCATAATTTGCCAGCCGTGAACTAATATTTTGTGGACAGTCGGAGACATTGGGTACCAAGGATATATACTTAAGTACATTGAAAATGTGCTCTTACAAAATTCCTTAAATTTGTCATCATCTACAGATTCGTGAGACGAAATGGTAATCAAAATCACGAAGAAATTGTGTAGAAGGGCTTGATCAAAGTTTGTTACTGATGAAACCAAACGGGAATTAGAGAAGGCTCTTCTGGCTGGGTTTCCGTCATTACTATTGGAGGTGCCAAACTATCGATGTCACTATCGTCACTATCGATGGTTCAATGTCTCGATAGTGGACGATAATATCGTCAAAGGCGCGGGATAAATAATTATAATTTTTTTTAATTTTATATCATAGCTTGCAAATGATAGTTGATCGTTTTTTTTGAATATGCTCTGCTTCATAACATAACATAAAAGGGGCTCTCTTTGTTTTGGTTAAGCGCTTCGCATTGACTCATTGGTGTCACGATCTCAAATGACTGTCGCGTAAAGAGTAATACGATTTTCGCTTACACAATGACTCAGCAAAAGACAGTTTAACTTAAAAATCTCAACAAGCTAAGAAATTATGAGTAATGTCTCGCTCAGAGCGTGCGCCAGCTAAGCCATACGCGACAAAAACAATTTCTGTTTGAGTCTTTTTTAATGTGAGTGAAAGGCACTTATTTGCAGACAACGAAAATGTGGCAACAGCTTTAATAGCCATCTGCGGTAAATTCAAACTTGTCTGTTCGTTTGCTTACTCAATGCAACTCTGGTTTTATCGACTTATCCGATAATTTATCTCGATACACCTATTCGCGCTTTTATAAATTTGTGGTGCACAAATACTTAAAACTGTAAAGTGTAAAATTGTTAAGTGTTGCTTTAAATTATCAATTCGTAAAAATATATAAATGGATCGCTTTCTTAAAAGAGGTAATACATTTTCAAATAATTAGCTAGAAAGTTTAGAATATTTGTTTAATTTTAGGTCGCAGCTGTGAAGCTAGTTGCGATTGGAAAAGCAGCGACTGTGAACAAATTTCTGTATCGGAAAAGCCTGCACAAAACAAAAGAAGTAAAATTTTGGATGTGTGGAATTATTTTATAAGATCTGATGATAAGAGATTTGCCAAATGCCTAAGCTACGCCATGGAATATAAGACCAGTGCATTATGGTCAAAAAGTCTGATATTTTGGCATAAAAGTCATTTTTTTTATGAATTCATAACTGAAAATTTAACTTATTTTTTGATTATAGACACATTAGATAAGGAAAAAACGTTTTTTTTTTTTTAATTTTTTAAATTAGTCATTTAAATTTGCCGCGCAATTAAAATTAGCTGTTTCAATGCAAGCTTAAATTATCGGTATGCAACCTTAAAATTTATTAAGCTTTGTCATTGTTTTGAGCGTGATTGTTTAAAGAAAAAGAATATTGTAATCATGGAAAGTAAAAGCACAGGTATTTAAAATTAATGTTCAGTGTTAGTTTGTCAAGATTGTGAATGTTTAGCTGTGTATGTGCAATTGTTGTTGGTGTCTTTATACAGGTGAAATTTAACAAATAGAGCAATGTTTCGTGGTGTATTACTATTTCTGAGTGATTAATGTTTATGTATTCGGAATTAATAAGTTTCCTCTGCCCCTTTTTGTTCCTTTTTGAATAAATTGACATGTTGCAGCCAAATATGAGTTTCGGCGCTTAACGTTGCTGGAGGTTTGGGACAACAACAAGCGCGATGATGGTGCACTTATCATATGGGTATTGGAAAAAGTAAACAAATCTGCTCAGGTGGATATATTTACTGAAAAAATCAGGATTTTTCTAAATCACGTAAAAAAATATTTGCCGCAGTGCAATCAGATTTTTCAAAGGCTTTCGCAGTCAATTACTTTGACGTTAGATGAAAATGTGACGGATCTGGCATCTTCATCTGCATTGGATAGACCGAAGCTAAACTATTCAGATGCTGGAGAGCGCTTAGCATGTGACCTAGCATCGTATAATAATTTTTCCACGCCTCATTCGCTTCACGCGGCTTCAGTTTCTGCAAAGAAAGCCAAAGAGCATGAATTAGCGACAGTTTTAAAAGTCGTCAGGCATGAAGACTGCTCTGAACTAAATAAACCTTGTTTCCAAATGACGTCACACCTCTTACTTCGGAAGAAGCACTGGCTTTTTTATTGGAAAATGGATTGACAAAACAGCAGTACATTAACATCCAACAACTTAACAAATCTCGTGGATGCGATATTTTTCCACCGTACTCAGCCCTCCTGGAAATGAAAACGGTTTGCAGACCACCCCAAATACACATTTCGGAAAGTTGTGAAGAGGTTTCAGTGCAAAATATCCTAGACCATACAGCCGAAAGAATTATGGAATTGCAAAAAGAGGTTTTAGCTGAAATTGATGATATTTCACATTGCACATTAATAACAAGCTACGGCTTTGATGGATCAACGGGTGAAAGCATTTATAAGCAACAGTTTCATTCGGATGAACCTGCTTCCCTTGATCTTGATGAAAATCAACGTATCATCTGGAAAGACAGGGCTCCACAGTCTGTTAGGTTTTGCCGGCCTTCAAAAATGGAGTATGCAAAGGAAAGCCAGACTAAAAAATTACTCGAAAAAAAAAAGTTTGGATTTTCAAATCGCCACCTTAAAGGATTATTTATATAAAAAGGGGAAGAAAGAAGTTGTCATTAAATATGCTACGCAAATGACACTTATTGATGGCAAGGTGCTTAACACCTTAACTGGAACGACATCCACTCAGTGCTGCCCAATATGTGATGTAAAACCAACAGAGCTTCTGGAAACCACAGATTTTTATTCAGGAAACTTTGCACCAAGATGTGAAAGTCTTCAATACGGCGAGAGTCCATTGCATGCCTGGATTCGTTTTTTTGAATTCGTCCTAAATGTGTCGTATAGGCTCGAAATTCGAAAGTGGTATATTAAGCAGGCTGACAAAATTCAAGACATGATGTGGAAACAAATGGGTTTCCATATAAACATGCCCAAGCAAAACGGTAGTGGCAATAGTAATGACGGAAACACAGCCAGAAGAGCCTTCTCTAATACCCGTTTGTTTTCATCAGTAACAAACATTGATCAAGCCCTTCTACACAATTTCTTCGTGATTTTGATTACCATTTCGTCTCACGATTCTGTATATGTTGACAAATTTAAGGAATTTTATAAGAGCACATTTTCAATGTACTTAAGTATATATCCTTGGTACCCAATGTCTCCGACTGTCCACAAAATATTAGTTCACGGCTGGCAAATTATGAACTCATCCTTAGTTCCGGTTGAATATCCGACTAAACACCATGGCTAGTGTGTTTTCTAGAGCAATGGATTCATCAGATTCGCTTATATCAAGCATATGTCTGAATAAATTATAATTATTTATCCCGCGCCTTTGTCTTTATTATTGTCCACTATCGAGACATTGAACCATCGAAAGATCATTCGCTCGATATTGCCCGACCATCGATAGTGACGATCAATAGTTTGGCACCTCCAATAGTAATGACGGAAAGACAGCCAGAAGAGCCTTCTCTAATACCCGTTTGTTTTTTTATCAGTAAGAAACTTTGATCAAGCCCTTCTACACAATTTCTTCGTGACTTCGATTACCATTTCGTCTCACGATTCTGCAGATGTTGACAAATTTAAGGAATTTTGTAA
The DNA here is from genome assembly GCF_054131105.1 of Drosophila navojoa. Lineage (NCBI taxonomy): Eukaryota > Metazoa > Arthropoda > Insecta > Diptera > Drosophilidae > Drosophila > Drosophila navojoa. Next base: position 12,037 of record NW_028301764.1, read on the forward strand.
GAGCACATTTTCAATGTACTTAAGGTACATAATGTCTCCGACTGTCCACAAAATATTAGTTCACGGCTGGCAAATTATGAACTCATGCTTAGTTCCGGTTGAATATCCGACTAAACATCATGGCGGATGTGTTTTCTAGAGCAATGGATTCATCATATCCGCTTATATCAAGCACATGTCTGAATAAAAGACAAAATCAAATCAAAAAGAAAAATCTTCCACAAGATGTCATATATCTTCTAAAAGCAGTATCTCCGCCGACCCAGAAAACTATTAATTTCGAACCGGAAAATTCAGATTCGGATTCTGATTTAGATCATGAATCTGACTGTGAAGAGAAATATAACATTCTTTTAGACAACGAGGAAAAATAAAAAAAAAATGTATTAAAAAAAAATTTTAATAAAAAAAAAACAAAATCCGAAATTCTATAAAAATTTAGCAAAAATATGTACCAAATTTCAAGGCTCTAACTTCAAAATTGAACTTTATGCCAAAAAATCCAACTTTCTGACCATAGAGCAGTGGCAACACATCAGACCTGCACCTTAAACGGTTTGCTGAAGATGTTGTACGAGATGATAACATTGCGTTTTCCAGCAGCAGTTGCAGGTCGAAAATGCGGTATAAAGGACTTAGATGAACATATAGCAGAGATGGTTGCTGAAGATGTTCAGCCCTTTAGCATAGTGAATGACAAAGGATTCATCAAATTAATTGCAGCCTTAGATCCATGCTCTAAGCTTCCCAGCCGGAGTCATTTGACCAATTTGTTTAAGAAAACGACGGAAAAATTGTCAACAATTTTGGAGCAGGTACTCTTTAAAAAATATATTAAAGTCTTGGCATATCTTTGAAAGGACTGTTTGCATTGTAACTGACAATGACAGTTCAATGCTAAAAGCTTGCGAAATTTTAAAAATCCAATATCTGCTATGCTTTGCCCATACAGTTAACTTGGTAGTCCAAGATGGCTTGATGGTCACAAAAGCTTTGTTTGCAAAATGTAAAAAAATTTTAAAATTTTTTAAGAAAAGTTCCATCACGAACGAAAAATTTAACAAGTTCAAGAAAACAAACAAACAAGGTGGAACAGCTTCCACGGTATGATTGAAAGAATTTTGATAACTCATGAAGCCATTGCCAGTGTACTTTTATCGACAACAAATGCACCATTACCATTGAGTGCGGAGGAAATCAACGTGTTGAAAGATATTGACAAAATATTAGCATTATTTAACAAGGTGTCCGAAAAAGCTTCTGGTAACAAATACTGTGTCATTGATAATACCATTGGCATCTGGACTGTATCGGCAAATTCAAAATGTTTCAACTCAGTTGGCAACTGAGGTAGGCGAATCTATGAAAGATGCTATGTTGGAGTCGATTAAAAAACGACTATCAATATATGAGCTCCGCACGGTAACGAGCTTGGCTACGATTTTGGATCCACGCTTTGAAAAGACGGGTTTCAGTCAAACGAAAATACTGAGCAAGCAGCAAGTCTGCTGGAAAATGATTTGGTTAATTGGAAGCAACCCCGACCACTAAGGAAACACTATTTGATTTTTTAAACGCTGCGCTACCAAACAGAGAAATGTCCGATCTGATGCAATTATTATTAAAAGACAGTATCTGGAGAGAGACATTGCCCCACAAGAAATGGACCCTCTAGTATGGATCAAGATAAAATTAATAAATCAATCTTCGATACAATCAGGCGGATTTTCCATTATTAAAATTACTGATGTTCAAATATTTATGCATTCCGCAACGTCTGTGGAGTCGGAGAGCGCTTTCAGCAAGGCAGGACAAATTGTGTCGATAGGCGGACACGGCCCAAAGAAGAAAATGTGAACGTTTTGCTGTTTTTGAACAAAAATCTATCACTACAATAAAAAGCATAACTTAATAGTTTTTAGGTTTTAGCTTTTAAGTCAATTCAGCTTTTATCTTAAAATGTAATTTCACAAATGAAGTGTTCATATAAGTTCAAATTTGTAAGGCCAAGAATCACTGTTTTTATTGCGACTATCGACCACTATCGATGGTACTATCGACCTCTATCGATGGTTTGGAAATTACTATCGTCCTCAATCGATGGGGCCCACCATCGATAGTTTGACACCTCTACAGAGAGCGGCAATTAGAGCAGCTGCAACAAGCTTACATACAATTACAAGGTACCAACACCAATGCGGCCCAACAAGAAGGAATATTTAAAGATACAATTCATTTGGCAACGTTCACGGGAACAGGAGACATATCCATCAACTCAACTCAACTCTTCAGTAGCGTGGAGTATCTTCTCCAAGGAGTAGAAGATGCCCAACTTAAACGAGAAGCCACTAGGACCATATTGTACAAGACGATCCAAGGACAGGCCAAAGATGTGGTCATCAACGTGCCGGAACCGGACAACTGGGAGCTGATTAAATCAACTTTAAAGCTGGTACGTAGGTACGAAAACAGCTGTTTAAGGTTCCAATATAGAAAACCCAAGCCTAATAGAAATAATGCAGAGGCAGGGCCAAGCAATAAGTATGTAAATTTAATTTAATTTGGCTTTAAATAAAATTAGTACAAAACAATTAGGCTTTTTGATTATATTGTAGCTTTTGGTAATTTTTATCGAGTAATCGATAATTATTCTATTGATCGTGCAGTTTTTGAGTACAAATGTATGGTAATTTTCGTTGATAGCTTTCGGTCACACCTATTGCAGATTCTTTAGCGTTTGCTTACATTACAAAAGCGCGCTTTTTAGCATTCTAGGAATTGCGATTGATTTCTGGATTTTCTAGCTGTTATTGTAGTTTTGTCAGATGACGCTCTGTTATTAGCTTATTGTATTTTAGCTACCAGTTTATAAAGCAAAGCGATAGCGTGGGCGCTAAAGGCGTCGCAAGTTATGTTACAGTGGCGGAGGTTTAAAGCCCCATCAAGGTTAAGTTTTTTTTTTTCATACATATTTCGTCTTTTATAAATTAGATATTTTATTCTTCTTAAAAAGCCCTCATATATGTATGTACGCATATATGCATGTATATGTATGTACATACATAAGTCTGCACGCATATGTAGCATCAAGCATTCCAGCCTTTCTTATGCACGCGCTCATTTGTATGTGTTTATGTATGTACACATAAATGCATACTCTAGCGTTGAAATGAGACTATTTCTTTTCGCTTTGTTCTTGAATTTACCATCCGCTACTCTCATAACAGGAATCTTATTTTGGATTTCATTTTTATTACTAATGATGACAGTAGGCGGTAGCGCTGTCGGCAAAGGCGCCGGCTAAATTTTTTTTTGTTATTTTGACAAACATGGCTTGGGTGCGAGTTCAAATCCCGCGGAAAACTCTTTTTTGTAAATTGCAAATTTTGTTATTTTAGCTTCTTTTATATTTTTTAAATATTTAAATTTTATTTTTAAATTTTATAAAAATGTTTCCTTCCGTGTTATATTATTATTATATTACTATTAAGCCTATTTGTATATACATGTACACACATAGATAGCTCAAGCATATAACTGTCGCAATTTGATACTACAAATGGCGATTGCCACGCCCCTAGTGGCCGTAGACACCTCATTTTTGGCCAGTTCTTAGAAAAAGCTAACGGTAACGTAAATGCGAAATTTAAATGCTTACGCTCAAAAAATGTGAAAAATACAGGGTATTTTTCGATATGCCACGGCCCCAAAGAGGCGTGACAATTATTTTTGGGGCATTGATAGAGGAGGTTACCTGTAACTCAACTATCCAAATTTGAAGCTTCTAGCTCTTAAACTGTAGGAGATATTAAGTTTTGCGGTTTGCCACGCCCCCTTTTGGCGGACATATATCCACCATAGCTTATTGGACTTGGGTGGTCAACTCGCGTATATATACCAAATTTCAAGTCTCTAGCATCAATAGTGCCTAAAATATAGCCAAATTTGAAAAATTACTATATCTTCAGGTCCGATTTTCCACGCCCCCAGTAGGCGTAGACATAAAACTTTTTAATCAATTATAGAATTATAGCATTAGCTCACGTGCGATTTTAACGTTCTAGCTTTAGAACTTTAGGAGATACAGTTTTATCTGGTTTGCCCCACCTCCAATGGGCGTAGATATATCCACCATAGCTTTTTGGACTTGGGGGTCAACGCGGATCTACATACCAAACTTCAACTTTCTAGCTCTTCAACTAACAGGATTTTTGGTATATCGGAAAATGCATTTTCCGATTTGCTACGCCCCTAGTGGGCGGATCGGGAAAATTTTAACACTTTATAAATCGGAGTTATACACGAGTAAGTGTTCCAAATTTCAAGTCTCTAGCTTCAATAGCGCCAAAATGAACTGCGTTCATACGGACAGACGGACGGACGGACAGACGGACAGACGGACGGACAGCAAGACGGACATTGCACAAAACCATTTTTAGTGATAAACTCGATATGCGCGTGATATATACGGACATTTTAAAAAAAAGTTGAAGTCTCTAGCTCTTATATCTTCTGAAATCGACGCGTTCATACATACGGACGGACGGACGGACGGACGGACGGACAGACAGACGGACAGGGCGAAATCAACTCAGCTCGTCGCCCTGATCAAGAATATATATACTTTGTGGGGTCTGCCACGCCTCCTTCTGCCTGTTACATACTTTTAACAAAACCATTATACCCTGATTTCCCATTTTCAATGGGTTCAGGGTATAATAAAAAACGCGCACACACACATACAAACAAATACAAGCACATACACACGCATACAAACAAACACACGCACACACACATACACACACGCATATAGAGGCGATTGCGCTTGGGTTGCGCTGCAGTGTTGGCGATATTATGAGAACTTATTTTGTTGAATAATTTAATTTCTAGACGTACGATCGTAATGAAACTTTCAGAACGTAATCATAATGTTTAAATGTATGTGTATACCAAAGCACAAGTCTCTAGTATTTGATATACGACTTTTACAAAGATGAAGGTGAGGGGGTGGATTTAGGGGTTGGGGGGTAAATTTTAACAAAAACCGAAATTGTATAAAATACATCTTTATATACATTTAAAATTTGGAGACTCTAGCTTGAAAGATGTAGGAGATATAATTATTTAAGTGATCTTCGATGGGGTTTTCTATCGATAAAAAAGTATCGGAATGAGTTATCGTTTTTTAGTGATAAACTCGATATGCGCGTGATATATACGGACATTTTAAAAAAAAGGTGAAGTCTCTAGCTCTTATATCTTCTGAGATCGACGCGTTCATACATACGAACGGACGGACAGACAGACGGACAGGGCCAAATCGACTCAGCTCGTCGCCCTGATCAAGAATATATATACTTTGTGGGGTCTGCCACGCCTCCTTCTGCCTGTTACATACTTTTAACAAAACCATTATACCCTGATTTCCCATTTTCAATGGGTTCAGGGTATAAAAAAATAAAAAATAAAATATATTTAAAAGAAATTGTGAATTAATAAAAAAAAAAAGAAATGGAAATAATAGAATTAGACGAAGAAACGTTAGTAATAAAGAACACAACGAAACTTCGAATCATAATTTTAACAATACAAATATAAAACTTGAAAAGAACACTTTAATACAGTTCTCAAATTTTACAATTAACATAGATTATAATTATTTTTCTAACTTTGTGGAAATAGGAAAGGAAAAAATATTATACTAAAGAAGAGAACAAATTCAAAATTTTACAAAACAAATAAAGTTCAAAAAAAATGTTACAGACAAACATAACTTATTTTTGCAATGCAGCTATAATCATATTAATTATTGTATTAATTACCTACATTATATTAAAACACAAAAAAATTAAAATTTAGCTTAACGACAAAAGAATTCAGGAGAATTCTTATCTAAAAAGGGGAGAAGTTATATATAACGCTACTCCATTATGCATAAACCCAATTAGCAACCAAGTGCAAGAGTTATTGAACTCTTTAAATTCCAAATAATTGCAACAGTTCCATTTCTAAAACCCAATAAAGTAAATTTACAGTCAGTGAACTTTTAAATTCAAAGAAATGGTAAAACTTAAAGTCATAACAGGAAATACAACGTCTCCATATTAATACACATGTCAACCAATGTAGGTTATAAGATACATAGATTTTGAATAAGTTTAATCAGCAATTATGTAAGCCCCTTTTATAAGTTTCAATTAAAGAATTAAAATAAAGAAAGAGCAGTCAACAGTTAACAGCACTCTGTCAATAGAATAGCCGCGCGGTTTGTGGGGGAGGAGCAAGTCTTGTTAACACCTAATAAATAGAACTCCAAGTAAGGCACTTGGAGATCATGCAATGACTCCCTATGAAATGTGGCATAATAGAAGCCAACTTTGAAATATATAAAAATATTTGGCTCAACTTTGTATGTACACAACAAGAATAGAAAACGGAAATTTTGACAATAATCCTTTAAGAGTATTTTTGTAGGATATGAACCAAATGGCTACAAATTATGGGACATTGAAAGTGAGAAGTTCTTCGTTGCTAGAGATGTGGTGGTATATGAGACAAATATGGTTAACTCTGGAAAAGTTTAAGATAAAGATTATTGCCTGAATAAGAGTAAGGACGGAAAAGATGGTTGCCTGAATGAGAGTAAGGATGATAAAGATAATTGCCTGAATGAGAGTAAGGATGATAAAGATATTTTCCCGAATGAGAATAAGGAAAATAACGCAAAGATTCGAAGAAGTGATAGACTCAAAAATAAGCCACAAATATCCTACAACGAAGATAAAGAAAATTAAAATAATTACATAATGAACGCTCACACTATTTTCAATGAAGTTCCCTACACATTTGACGAAAAACAAAGTAGAACAAGTAAGAAGACTCTAGTCGAGACTGCTCGACTAGGAGATACCCTGAACCCTCCAAGCTGATATTCTTATCATTCAGCACTTCTTTTATGAACGCGCACATATATACATATGCATCCACCCTCACGCGCCTGCGCTCTGCTAACTGCGCAGTAAACAGCTCACGTGCGATTTTAACGTTCTAGCTTTAGAACTTTAGGAGATACAGTTTTATCTGGTTTGCCCCACCTCCAATGGGCGTAGATATATCCACCATAGCTTTTTGGACTTGGGGGTCAACGCGGATCTACATACCAAACTTCAACTTTCTAGCTCTTCAACTAACAGGATTTTTGGTATATCGGAAAATGCATTTTCCGATTTGCTACGCCCCTAGTGGGCGGATCGGGAAAATTTTAACACTTTATAAATCGGAGTTATACACGAGTAAGTGTTCCAAATTTCAAGTCTCTAGCTTCAATAGCGCCGAAATGAACTGCGTTCATACGGACAGACGGACGGACGGACAGACGGACAGACGGACGGACAGCAAGACGGACATTGCACAAAACCAATATACTAATTCACTTCGTGAATGAGTATAATAATTCACTTCGTGAATGAGTATAAAAACCAGAGCTATAATAATCAGAACGCCCAAAAACAAAATTATAATAATATAAAAATAACTATTAACAATATGACCAACAGCACAACCAACAGTTTAACACAGATCAGAATTTTAACCCTAATAAAAAGAACCAACAGCAAAATAACAGAAATAATAACTCAGGGTAATACCGACAAAATAGCACTCAGCAGAATATGAGAGGCAATAATTAGGGGCAAAGCTGACAAAAACAGAATTATCAGCAAACAGGCTCGCAACAGACTAAGCGTTATAGGGCAGGAAATGCAGAACCCATGCAGATAAATAACTTAGAAACAGAAAAAACAGGAATAATAACCAAGACCGATATAAAACTTATGACAATAATTACAACGAAAACGACGACAATTCAAACGACCAGTATGATCAAAGTCAGAAAGACTACTAAGAACAGGCAGAGGTCAATAATGCCGTTTTTTTTACGAAGCAGCCTCGGAATGCCTACCACTAATAGAACTGAACATTGACGAACAGAAATACGTAGCACTAATAGATACAGGGCCCACCTTGAGTTTGAGCAACTAAATCAACGGCTACAGAAAGATGAAGTTAAATAAACCTATACCATACAGCACAATAAACGGTAGGGACATAATAGAATATGAAATCGATACAACAGCACCTAGGGAATTCAATATACCATCCTCTAAAAGGATGGAAACATAACTTTATTATAGGGCTATTAAATTTGTTAAATGCATTCATTAACATCGAAAAAAAATTGTATTACTAAATCACAGAGGAAACTGTATTATAAATAATCCGTATCAATATGAAGATGATTGCACATTAGAAAATATTGCGGGGAAATATGATAGTCTAGCACAAGGACATTTAAATACGGACGAATTAAAGCAGTTAAGAACATTATTAAACGGTGTAGTACACTATTTTTCAAAGAAGAAGAACTAACCAGTACAACTGAAATAGAACATGAAATAAGGACAACTACAGACGAACAACTCAATTCCAAACTATATAGATACCCACCACACGATGAGGAAGAAGTTAGAAAGCAGATAAAAGAAATGGAAGAACAGGGAATAATCAGGAAAAAAAGTCAAGATATTCAAGTCCATTAGTAATACCAACAAAATTAGACAACTCAGAAAAAAAACAAGTAAGAAAGCTCTAGTTGAGACTGCTCGACTACGAGATCCCCTGAACCCTGCAAGCAACTGATATTTCAATAATAATTAGCACACACACACGCACACACACAAAGGCAAAGGAAGTGGAATAGCTCAGCCAAAGCTCGGTGGACGCACAAGCTCATCCCGGAGCTCGAGCCATGGGTTAACAGCAAACACGGCGAGGTTAACTTCTATCTTACGCAGATCCTCTCGGGCCATGGATGCTTTCGGAGCTATTTGAAGCGTTTTGGTCACGAGGAAACTGACAAGTGCCCCTGGTGCGGGCGAGGGCGTGTGGAAGACGCCAACCACACCCTTTTCGTATGTGGACGGTTCCTGGAGGAGAGGCGTCGTCTGGAAGAGGCAGTGGGCCGCTCCATCAGAGCGGACAACATACTCATCGCCATGCTGGAATCGGAGGAAGCTTGGGAACTAACAAGCACCTTCGCAGCCACAGTGATGATGGAGCTGCGCAGAGTCGAGCGAATAAGAAGACGAGCTGTACCAGGCTAAGGTAGCGCATACTGCTTACGAAGCAATGCTTTACGGCCATCCAGCAAGCATCGCGCGCTATCCGAGCTAACACTCTTCCAATTTGTAGTAAAACAAGCTTGTAAATAAACGAATATAAAAAACAAGAAAGAAAGCTCTAGTCGAGACTGCTCGACTACGAGATCCCCTGAACCCTACAAGCAACTGATATTTCAATAATAATAAGCAAGCACACACGCATACAAACAAACACACGCACACACATACAAACAAACACACGCATACACACACACTAACATATACAGGCGATTGCGCTTGGGTTGCGCTGCAGTGTTGGCAATATTATGAGAATTTATTTGTTGAATAATTTAATTTCTAGACGTACGATCGTAATGAAACTTTCAGAACGTAATCATAATGTTTAAATGTATGTGTATACCAAAGCACAAGTCTCTAGTATTTGATATACGACTTTTACAAAGACGAAGGTGAGGGGGTGGATTTAGGGGTTGGGGGGTAAATTTTAACAAAAACCGAAATTGTATAAAATACATCTTTATATACATTTAAAATTTGGAGACTCTAGCTTGAAAGATGTAGGAGATATAATTATTTAAGTGATCTTCGATAAGGTTTTCTATCGATAAAAAAGTATCGGAATGAGTTATCGTTTTTTAGTGATAAACTCGATATGCGCGTGATATATACGGACATTTTAAAAAAAAGTTGAAGTCTCTAGCTCTTATATCTTCTGAAATCGACGCGTTCATACATACGGACGGACGGACGGACGGACGGACGGACAGACAGACGGACAGGGCGAAATCAACTCAGCTCGTCGCCCTGATCAAGAATATATATACTTTGTGGGGTCTGCCACGCCTCCTTCTGCCTGTTACATACTTTTAACAAAACCATTATACCCTGATTTCCCATTTTCAATGGGTTCAGGGTATAATAAAAAACGCGCACACACACATACAAACAAATACAAGCACATACACACGCATACAAACAAACACACGCACACACACATACACACACGCATATAGAGGCGATTGCGCTTGGGTTGCGCTGCAGTGTTGGCGATATTATGAGAACTTATTTTGTTGAATAATTTAATTTCTAGACGTACGATCGTAATGAAACTTTCAGAACGTAATCATAATGTTTAAATGTATGTGTATACCAAAGCACAAGTCTCTAGTATTTGATATACGACTTTTACAAAGATGAAGGTGAGGGGGTGGATTTAGGGGTGGGGGGTAAATTTTAACAAAAACCGAAATTGTATAAATACATCTTTATATACATTTAAAATTTGGAGACTCTAGCTTGAAAGATGTAGGAGATATAATTATTTAAGTGATCTTCGATAAGGTTTTCTATCGATAAAAAAGTATCGGAATGAGTTATCGTTTTTTAGTGATAAACTCGATATGCGCGTGATATATACGGACATTTTAAAAAAAAGGTGAAGTCTCTAGCTCTTATATCTTCTGAGATCGACGCGTTCATACATACGAACGGACGGACAGACAGACGGACAGGGCCAAATCGACTCAGCTCGTCGCCCTGATCAAGAATATATATACTTTGTGGGGTCTGCCACGCCTCCTTCTGCCTGTTACATACTTTTAACAAAACCATTATACCCTGATTTCCCATTTTCAATGGGTTCAGGGTATAAAAAATAAAAAATAAAATATATTTAAAAGAAATTGTGAATTAATAAAAAAAAAAGAAATGGAAATAATAGAATTAGACGAAGAAACGTTAGTAATAAAGAACACAACGAAACTTCGAATCATAATTTTAACAATACAAATATAAAACTTGAAAAGAACACTTTAATACAGTTCTCAAATTTTACAATTAACATAGATTATAATTATTTTTCTAACTTTGTGGAAATAGGAAAGGAAAAAATATTATACTAAAGAAGAGAACAATTTCAAAATTTTACAAAACAAATAAAGTTCAAAAAAAATTTTACAGACAAACATAACTTATTTTTGCAATGCAGCTATAATCATATTAATTATTGTATTAATTACCTACATTATATTAAAACACAAAAAAATTAAAATTTAGCTTAACGACAAAAGAATTCAGGAGAATTCTTATCTAAAAAGGGGAGAAGTTATATATAACGCTACTCCATTATGCATAAACCCAATTAGCAACCAAGTGCAAGAGTTATTGAACTCTTTAAATTCCAAATAATTGCAACAGTTCCATTTCTAAAACCCAATAAAGTAAATTTACAGTCAGTGAACTTTTAAATTCAAAGAAATGGTAAAACTCAAAGTCATAACAGGAAATACAACGTCTCCATATTAATACACATGTCAACCAATGTAGGTTATAAGACACATAGATTTTGAATAACTTTAATCAGCAATTATGTAAGCCCCTTTTATAAGTTTCAATTAAAGAATTAAAATAAAGAAAGAGCAGTCAACAGTTAACAGCACTCTGTCAATAGAATAGCCGCGCGGTTTGTGGGGGAGGAGCAAGTCTTGTTAACACCTAATAAATAGAACTCCAAGTAAGGCACTTGGAGATCATGCAATGACTCCCTATGAAATGTGGCATAATAGAAGCCAACTTTGAAATATATAAAAATATTTGGCTCAACTTTGTATGTACACAACAAGAATAGAAAACGGAAATTTTGACAATAATCCTTTAAGAGTATTTTTGTAGGATATGAACCAAATGGCTACAAATTATGGGACATTGAAAGTGAGAAGTTCTTCGTTGCTAGAGATGTGGTGGTATATGAGACAAATATGGTTAACTCTGGAAAAGTTAAAGATAAAGATTATTGCCTGAATAAGAGTAAGGACGGAAAAGATGGTTGCCTGAATGAGAGTAAGGATGATAAAGATAATTGCCTGAATGAGAGTAAGGATGATAAAGATATTTTCCCGAATGAGAATAAGGAAAATAACGCAAAGATTCGAAGAAGTGATAGACTCAAAAATAAGCCACAAATATCCTACAACGAAGATAAAGAAAATTAAAATAATTACATAATGAACGCTCACACTATTTTCAATGAAGTTCCCTACACATTTGACGAAAAACAAAGTAGAACAAGTAAGAAGACTCTAGTCGAGACTGCTCGACTAGGAGATACCCTGAACCCTCCAAGCTGATATTCTTATCATTCAGCACTTCTTTTATGAACGCGCACATATATACATATGCATCCACCCTCACGCGCCTGCGCTCTGCTAACTGCGCAGTAAACAGCGACTGCGCTTGGGATGCGCTGCAGTGCACTATAGGAAAAAACCCGGAAATTTTGGCATCAATTCTAAAAATAGAGCTAGGAGGTTGAAATTTTACATACACCTAAGATAGATTAAGTTAGAATTTCGATTTTTTTTTTTACGATTTGACACGCCTTCTCCCCGCCTCCTTGTTACCCATTAATTAAATCATATGTACTTTACACATAAATTTTTTAAATATATTACATATATCTTACATTACATATTTTCAGATAAAAATGAATGTATACAGCCTACTCGCGTATATATACCAAATTTCAAGTCTCTAGCATCAATAGTGCCTAAATATAGCCAAATTTGAAAAATTACTATATCTTCAGGTCCGATTTTCCACGCCCCCAGTAGGCGTAGACATAAAACTTTTTCATCAATTATAGAATTATAGCATTAGCTCACGTGCGATTTTAACGTTCTAGCTTTAGAACTTTAGGAGATACAGTTTTATCTGGTTTGCCCCACGTCCAATGGGCGTAGATATATCCACCATAGCTTTTTGGACTTGGGGGTCAACGCGGATCTACATACCAAACTTCAACTTTCTAGCTCTTCAACTAACAGGATTTTTGGTATATCGGAAAATGCATTTTCCGATTTGCTACGCCCCTAGTGGGCGGATCGGGAAAATTTTAACACTTTATAAATCGGAGTTATACACGAGTAAGTGTTCCAAATTTCAAGTCTCTAGCTTCAATAGCGCCGAAATGAACTGCGTTCATACGGACAGACGGACGGACGGACAGACGGACAGACGGACGGACAGCAAGACGGACATTGCACAAAACCAATATACTAATTCACTTCGTGAATGAGTATAATAATTCACTTCGTGAATGAGTATAAAAATCAGAGCTATAATAATCAGAACGCCCAAAAACAAAATTATAATAATATAAAAATAACTATTAACAATATGACCAACAGCACAACCAACAGTTTAACACAGCTCAGAATTTTAACCCTAATAAAAAGAACCAACAGCAAAATAACAGAAATAATAACTCAGGGTAATACCGACAAAATAGCACTCAGCAGAATATGAGAGGCAATAATTAGGGGCAAAGCTGACAAAAACAGAATTATCAGCAAACAGGCTCGCAACAGACTAAGCGTTATAGGGCAGGAAATGCAGAACCCATGCAGATAAATAACTTAGAAACAGAAAAAACAGGAATAATAACCAAGACCGATATAAAACTTATGACAATAATTACAACGAAAACGACGACAATTCAAACGACCAGTATGATCAAAGTCAGAAAGACTACTACGAACAGGCAGAGGTCAATAATGCCGTTTTTTTACGAAGCAGCCTCGGAATGCCTACCACTAATAGAACTGAACATTGACGAACAGAAATACGTAGCACTAATAGATACAGGGCCCACCTTGAGTTTGAGCAACTAAATCAACGGCTACAGAAAGATGAAGTTAAATAAACCTATACCATACAGCACAATAAACGGTAGGGACATAATAGAATATGAAATCGATACAACAGCACCTAGGGAATTCAATATACCATCCTCTAAAAGGATGGAAACATAACTTTATTATAGGGCTATTAAATTTGTTAAATGCATTCATTAACATCGAAAAAAAATTGTATTACTAAATCACAGAGGAAACTGTATTATAAATAATCCGTATCAATATGAAGATGATTGCACATTAGAAAATATTGCGGGGAAATATGATAGTCTAGCACAAGGACATTTAAATACGGACGAATTAAAGCAGTTAAGAACATTATTAAACGGTGTAGTACACTATTTTTCAAAGAAGAAGAACTAACCAGTACAACTGAAATAGAACATGAAATAAGGACAACTACAGACGAACAACTCAATTCCAAACTATATAGATACCCACCACACCATGAGGAAGAAGTTAGAAATCAGATAAAAGAAATGGAAGAACAGGGAATAATAAGGAGGCGAGGTTAACTTCTATCTTACGCAGATCCTCTCGGGCCATGGATGCTTTCGGAGCTATTTGAAGCGTTTTGGTCACGAGGAAACTGACAAGTGCCCCTGGTGCGGGCGAGGGCGTGTGGAAGACGCCAACCACACCCTTTTCGTATGTGGACGGTTCCTGGAGGAGAGGCGTCGTCTGGAAGAGGCAGTGGGCCGCTCCATCAGAGCGGACAACATACTCATCGCCATGCTGGAATCGGAGGAAGCTTGGGAACTAACAAGCACCTTCGCAGCCACAGTGATAATGGAGCTGCGCAGAGTCGAGCGAATAAGAAGACGAGCTGTACCAGGCTAAGGTAGCGCATACTGCTTGCGAAGCAATGCTTTACGGCCATCCAGCAAGCATCGCGCGCTATCCGAGCTAACACTCTTCCAATTTGTAGTAAAACAAGCTTGTAAATAAACGAATATAAACAAGTAAGAAAGCTCTAGTCGAGACAGCTCGACTAGGAGATCCCCTGAACCCTACAGGCAACTGATATTTCAATAATAATTAGCACACACACACGCACTCACACATACAAATACACGCACACACAAACGCATGCAAACAAACACACGCGCAAATACACACTCACATATACAGGCGATTGCGCTTTGGTTGCGCTGCAGTGTTGGCAATATAATGAGAACTTATCTGTTAAATAATTTAATTTCTAGACGTACGATTGTAATGAAACTTTCAGAACGTAATCATAATGTTTAAGTGTATGTGTATACCGAAGCACAAATCTCTAGTATTTGATATACGACTTTTACAAAGATGAAGGTGAGGGGGTGGATTTAGGGGTGGGGGGTAAATTTTAACAAAAACCGAAATTGTCTAAAATGCATCTTAATATACATTTTAAATTTGGAGACTCTAGCTTCAAAGATGTAGGAGATATAATTTTTTAAGTGATCTTCGATAAGGTTTTTTATCGATAAAAAAGTATCGGAATGAGTTATCGTTTTTAGTGATAAACTCGATCTGCGCGTGATATATACGGACATTTAAAAAAAAAGTTGAAGTCTCTAGCTCTTATATCTTCTGAGATCGACGCGTTCATACATACGGACGGACGGACGGACGCGCGGACGGACGGACGGACGGACGGACGGACGGACGGACGGACGGACGGACAGACGGACAGGGCCAAATCGACTCAGATTGTCGCCCTGATCAAGAATATATATACTTTGTGGGGTCTGCCACGCCTCCTTCTGCCTGTTACATACTTTTAACAAAACCATTATACCCTGATTTCCCATTTTCAATGGGTTCAGGCTATAACAAGTAAGAAAGCTCTAGTCGAGACTGCTCGAGTACGAGATCCCCTGAACCCTTCGAGCAACTGATATTTCAATAATAATTCGCACATACACACACACACACGCATACAAACAAACACACGCACACAGACACACACACACACGCATATACAGGCGATTGCGCTTAGGTTGCGCTGCAGTGTTGGCGATATTATGAGAACTTATTTGTGGAATAATTTAATTTCTAGACGTACGATCGTAATGAAACTTTCAGAACGTAATCATGATGTATAAATGTATATGTATACCAAAGCTCAAGTCTCTAGTATTTGATATACGACTTCTACAAAGATGAGGGTGAGGGGGTGGATATAAGGGCGGGGGGTAAATTTGAACAAAAACCGAAATTGTATAAAATACGTCTTAATATATATTTAAAATTTGGACACTCTAGCTATAATGATGTAGGAGATATAATTTTTTAACTGACTTTCGATAAGGTTTATCGATAAAAAAAATATCGGAATGAGTTATCGTTTTTTAGTGATAAACTCGATATGCGCGCGATATATACCGACATTTTAAAAAAAAGTTGAAGTCTCTAGCTCTTATATCTTCTGAGATCAACGCGTTCATACATACGGACAGACGGACGGACGGACGGACGGACGGACGGACAGACAGACAGACGGACAGGGCCAAATCGACTCAGCTCATCGTGCTGATCAAGAATATATATACTTTGTGGGGTCTGCCACGCCTCCTTCTGCCTGTTACATACATTTCAACAAAACCATTATACCCTGATTTCCCATTTTCAATGGGTTCAGGGTATAAAAACAAGAAAGAAAGCTCTAGTCGAGACTGCTCGACTACGAGATCCCCTGAACCCTACAAGCAACTGATATTTCAATAATAATAAGCAAGCACACACGCATACAAACAAACACACGCACACACATACAAACAAACACACGCATACACACACACTCACATATACAGGCGATTGCGCTTGGGTTGCGCTGCAGTGTTGGCAATATTATGAGAATTTATTTGTTGAATAATTTAATTTCTAGACGTACGATCGTAATGAAACTTTCAGAACGTAATCATAATGTTTAAATGTATGTGTATACCAAAGAACAAGTCTCTAGTATTTGATATACGACTTTTACAAAGATGAAGGTGAGGGGGTGGATTTAGGGGTGGGGGGTAAATTTTAACAAAAACCGAAATTGTATAAAATACATCTTTATATACATTTTAAATTTGGAGACTCTAGCTTGAAAGATGTAGGAGATATAATTATTTAAGTGATCTTCGATAAGGTTTTCTATCGATAAAAAAGTATCGGAATGAGTTATCGTTTTTTAGTGATAAACTCGATATGCGCGTGATATATACGGACATTTTAAAAAAAAGTTGAAGTCTCTAGCTCTTATATCTTCTGAAATCGACGCGTTCATACATACGGACGGACGGACAGACAGACGGACAGGGCCAAATCGACTCAGCTCGTCGCCCTGATCAAGAATATATATACTTTGTGGGGTCTGCCACGCCTCCATCTGCCTGTTACATACTTTTAACAAAACCATTATACCCTGATTTCCCATTTTCAATGGGTTCAGGGTATAAAAAATAAAATATATTTAAGAGAAATTGTGAATTAATAAAAAAAAAAAAAGAAATGGAAATAATAGAATTAGCTTAACGACAAAAGAATTCAGGAGAATTCTTATCTAAAAAGGGGAGAAGTTATATATAACGCTACTCCATTATGCATAAACCCAATTAGCAACCAAGTGCAAGAGTTATTGAACTCTTTAAATTCCAAATAATTGCAACAGTTCCATTTCTAAAACCCAATAAAGTAAATTTACAGTCAGTGAACTTTTAAATTCAAAGAAATGGTAAAACTCAAAGTCATAACAGGAAATACAACGTCTCCATATTAATACACATGTCAACCAATGTAGGTTATAAGACACATAGATTTTGAATAACTTTAATCAGCAATTATGTAAGCCCCTTTTATAAGTTTCAATTAAAGAATTAAAATAAAGAAAGAGCAGTCAACAGTTAACAGCACTCTGTCAATAGAATAGCCGCGCGGTTTGTGGGGGAGGAGCAAGTCTTGTTAACACCTAATAAATAGAACTCCAAGTAAGGCACTTGGAGATCATGCAATGACTCCCTATGAAATGTGGCATAATAGAAGCCAACTTTGAATATATAAAAATATTTGGCTCAACTTTGTATGTACACAACAAGAATAGAAAACGGAAATTTTGACAATAATCCTTTAAGAGTATTTTTGTAGGATATGAACCAAATGGCTACAAATTATGGGACATTGAAAGTGAGAAGTTCTTCGTTGCTAGAGATGTGGTGGTATATGAGACAAATATGGTTAACTCTGGAAAAGTTAAAGATAAAGATTATTGCCTGAATAAGAGTAAGGACGGAAAAGATGGTTGCCTGAATGAGAGTAAGGATGATAAAGATAATTGCCTGAATGAGAGTAAGGATGATAAAGATATTTTCCCGAATGAGAATAAGGAAAATAACGCAAAGATTCGAAGAAGTGATAGACTCAAAAATAAGCCACAAATATCCTACAACGAAGATAAAGAAAATTAAAATAATTACATAATGAACGCTCACACTATTTTCAATGAAGTTCCCTACACATTAGACGAAAAACAAAGTAGAACAAGTAAGAAGACTCTAGTCGAGACTGCTCGACTAGGAGATACCCTGAACCCTCCAAGCTGATATTCTTATCATTCAGCACTTTTTTTATGAACGCGCACATATATACATATGCATCCACCCTCACGCGCCTGCGCTCTGCTAACTGCGCAGTAAACAGCGACTGCGCTTGGGATGCGCTGCAGTGCACTATAGGAAAAAACCCGGAAATTTTGGCATCAATTCTAAAAATAGAGCTAGGAGGTTGAAATTTTACATACACCTAAGATAGATTAAGTTAGAATTTCGAATTTTTTTTTTTACGATTTGACACGCCTTCTCCCCGCCTCCTTGTTACCCATTAATTAAATCATATGTACTTTACACATAAATTTTTTAAATATATTACATATATCTTACATTACATATTTTCAGATAAAAATGAATGTATACAGCCTATTATATAATGAAAATATTTAAATGTGTATTATCATTACGTTTACACCCTGTAAAACTCAGAAAAATATGAAAAAAAATTTTGGTTTATTTTAATTTTACAATAATTACCACATACTCAAAAAATTAATATCAATAATCATAATTTTCTTCATCCAATTCGATATTTGGGTCGAAATTTTTTGCATCATCCTCATCCTCATCTTCAACTTGTAAACTTTCGGTTTCATTTGTATCATCTTGATGCGCGATTTGCGGAGGCTCAATCAGAGCAAACAAATCAATCACTTCGCTTGAAAATTTTAATTTTCTGTGAAGCTTCTGTCTTTTTTTAAGACAAAGACTTGACAAAAGCGGAGCAGATGAATCTAATCCCCTGTGAAAAGCATCAGTAATGTTGTTTAGCCTACTGCTCCTTCTGGCAGGCGACCTTCTGTCATTTTTATAAATTTTGTTTTGAGCTTCTGATGCGTTTTCTTTGAGAACACCAACAGGAACTATGCAGCTATCCATTATTTGGTATCCATGGATCAAAACTTGGTGCACATTTGGGGACATGGGATACGAAGAATAGTTCTATAGAAGTTGGTAAATTGCCTTCTATTTTCTTTCTTATCTCACTGGCATTCTCAATATGCATTGTTTTTCGTAGAACGAATGCCATATCATTTTTTTGCATTTTTTTGCTGAAACCGATGCAGCATGTATAAACAGTTGGGTTGTGTGTTCTTCTTGACTTGCAAGATCAGAAGCTAATTTTATCATCAGCCGACTGAGTGCTTCTTTATAAGTAAGTTCTTTACGGCCAGCTTTATCTTGCGAGGACTTAACTTCTTTTAAGTTGATAAATATTTTGCCCTCGACCCACCGTGAATGTGTTGCTTTGAATCTATGCAGATTACGGTTACATCTGGGCAAAATATCTTTTAACAAAAGCAATAAATACTGATTTCTACATTTTCATCCACATTATTATTAATAAAAATATTAATATTATTAATAAAAACAATTAATAAACAATTTCACCGCGTCTGCTTGGCGATTGTTGCTTGCCAATACGTCTAGAAGCTCTGAGCGCTTAAACTCATACTCTGCTATAAAAACGTAATTTTTTTCGAAATGGAGTAAAAAGGAGCTAAAACGGTTAATTGTCTCTTATAATAAAGGGTTCAGACAATATGTTTGCATTTAAACTTCATCACTAATTGCCTCTATTTGCAAGTTATACTCCACGAAACAAGAACAATTTATTTATTTTTTAGCTAAAATACACAACAAAACATTGAAAAATTAGACAATTAAACAAATGTACTCAAAAATTTGAATTGACAATTTATAGTACATACCATCAGTAATGTTTTCCATTTTTAAAGTTATAAATTTTATTTTGATTTACCGCAGTACTAAACTTGAAAGTTGCACAATTTTTCCCGCGCTTTTTTGCATACAAAGCAACTCTGGGTCAGCCGACTTGCAGCCCAGCGTTATATAGTGGGGGCAGTCCATAAAATTTTTAAAAAATTCGTTTTATATTAGTTAAGATATTTATTATTGGAAAATAAAAAAAGTTCAAAAATTGACAACAAAAAATTGTATTTATGCCAAAATTTCGGGTTTTTTTCCTATAGTGCAGTGTGAGCAATAGTATGAGAATTTATTTGGTGAATAACTTCCTTTGCAAACATACGATCTTAATGAAATTTTCAGGGCGTAATTATATGGTCAAAATGTGTGTACATTCCAAAGCACAAGTTTCTAGTACTTGAAATACGTTTTTTACAAATTGGTGGCGAAGGGGGCGTGGTATCCAAAATCTGTTGATTACAAAATGTTTGTATTCATCATATGTATATACACAATAATAGTATTCCAATGAGGCTCAAAAAACAAAATCAATTTTTCGATTATTCTCGATAAAAAAGCTATCGGATGAGTTATCAAAAAAATAAAGCAAACTTGCTATTGCGTATGGTATAGACGAGTTTACACACAAATTTCAGCTCTCTAGCTCTTACATCTTCTGAGATCTCGGCGTTCATACGGACAGACGGATGGACGGACAGACGGATGGACGGACAGACGGATGGACGGATAGACGGACAGGGCTATATCTACTCAGCTCGTCGTGCTGATCAAGAATATATATACTTTATAGGGTCTGCGATGATTCCTCTGCCTGTTACATACACAAAAACATTATACCCTGATTTCCCATTTTCAATGGGTTCAGGATATAAAAAATAAGACTTTTTGGGAGGAAGCTATTAAAGAAGAATCGTTAGCACATGAATTAAACAAGACATGGACAATCGTTAAAAGACATGAAAATAAGAATATTGTCGATAGCAAACGGGTGATTAGTTTGAAACATGACGAATCAGGTAATTCTGTAAGACGTAAAGCAAGATTAATTTCACGAGGTTTCGCACAAAAATATCAAATAGATTACGATGAAACATTTGACACTGTTGCTAGGATATCTAGTTCTCGCATAATATTGTCTATTGCAAACCAATATAGTTTTAAAGTACATTATATGGATGTCAAAACGTCTTTTCTGACTGGTACATTGAAGGAAGATATAATTATGAAAATTCCTCAAGGAATTGTTTGAAATAGTTAAAATGTATGCAAATTAAATAAAGCTATTTACGGGCTAAAACAGGCAGCAAGATGCTGGTTTAAGGTGGCGTTAAAAGATTTCAAATTTAAAAATTTACCAGTTGATAGGAGTAGGAGAACTAGTGTACGGGTTATGCTATTAACAGAATGTTGTTGGTATGGTGCGGGAGGAGCAATTGTTATTGGGAACTGGCATTAACAATAATGAAGATATAAATGTTTAATATTGAATTTCATCACCATGTTCAGAAACACACATGTTGCAGCATGTAGCAATAGTTTGCAACATTGTGAAATTCATTTTCATGCAAAAGCAACATCGATCATCACGTTGACTGTCGCGACGCTAGTCTAGAAACATGATGTGTCTGACGAATTTGACTAGCACGCATTGAATGTTGCTGCGTCGCGATCTGTCTTGTTGCGATTCTTGAGCTGTGTAGATCGAGATAGGTATACACATACAAACATACACACATATACGCAAATGAAATTGCATCGCAATTCCGCGGCGAGTTTAGATCAGTGGCACCGCAGTTCTTGGAAAACAAACAGCATGGAAAATGTGAAGCGCAATATCAAGCCGATTGACGGCGAAAAATGTTCTATTTGGAAATTTAGAATACGTTCTTTGTTATTGGAACAAGGTTTACGTAGTGTCGTGGATAGTGATGCTCCTCTAGAGGACAGCGAAAGATTTTTAGGAAAGCAATTATAATAGAATATCTAACTGATGCATTTTTAGGCTTTTCGAAAAATGAAAATTCTGCGAAGAACATTTTTTCCGATCTCGACGCTGTTTATGAGCGTAAAAGCATAGCAATTGTCTGCCCAAAAGCAATTATTGTCTTTAAAGTTAAAAAGAGGCTTATCTCTGATTAACCATTTCAATATTTTTGACGATTTAATCACCGAAATAATTGCATCGGGTGCAAAGGTTGAGGAGGTGGACAAAGTGAGCCATTTATTGTTGACATTGTCGCCTTGCTGTAATGGAGTCATAACTGCTATTAAAACGTTGTCCGAAGCAAATATAACTTTCGTCTTTTGTGAAAAATCGGTCTCTTGACCATGAAATTAAATAGAGAAATGATACGAAAGACACAAGTACCAAAGTCTTACAGGCTATAAGTAGTAGAGTTTTTCCTAAATATAAACGAAATATAAGTTCAAATAAAAACCGTCATATGTGGCGGTGTGTCATCAAAAGTATGTATGCTGATCATATTGATGTGGAATCCCCAATTGGTATTGCAGTGGTAAAGTGGGGCGAATATGTATATGCCACATCAAAAGGCATAGTTAAGCTACGCAGCAGTAGCCAAGTCGATGTCACTTTGGAGAATGCAAGATTCTGGAGAAACAATCGAGTTTCATCCAGGAGGTGTGAAGGCCACAAAAGATGGGCAATAGATTCTGGAAGGTGTTTGTAAGCATGTGTAAATGGGAACCAATGCACTATAGGAAAAAAACCCGAAACTTTGGCATAAATACAATTTTTTTTTTTTTGTCAATTTTCGAACTTTTTTTTTATTTTCCAATAATAAATATCTTAACTAATATAAAACGAATTTTTTAAAAATTTTATGGACTGCCCCCACTATATAACGCTGGGCTGCAGGTCGGCTGACCCAGAGTTGCTTTGTATGCAAAAAAAGCGCGGGAAAAATTGTGCAACTTTCAAGTTTAGTACTGCGGTAAATAAAAATAAAATTTATAACTTTAAAAATGGAAAACATTACTGATGGTATGTACTATAAATTGTCAATTCAAATTTTTGAGTACATTTGTTTAATTGTCTAATTTTTCAATGTTTTGTTGTGTATTTTAGCTAAAAAAATAAATAAATTGTTCTTGTTCCGTGGAGTATAACTTGCAAATAGAGGCAATTAGTGATGAAGTTTAAATGCAAACATATTGTCTGAACCCTCTATTATAAGAGACAATTAACCGTTTTTGCTCCTTTTTGCTCCATTTCGAAAAAATAACGTTTTTATAGCAGAGTATGAGTTTAAGCGCTCAGAGCAAGCAACAATCACCAAGCAGACGCGGTGAAATTGTTTATGATTGAAAAAATTAATAATAATGTGGATGAAAATGTAGAAAACAGTATTTATACCCAAGTTGCCCAGTTTATTGCTTTTGTTAAAAGATATTTTGCCCAGATGTAACCGTAATCTGCATAGATTCAAAGCAACACATTCACGGTGGGTCGAGGGCAAAATATTTATCAACTTAAAAGAAGTTAAGTCCTCGCAAGATAAAGCTGGCCGTAAAGAACTTACTTATAAAGAAGCACTCAGTCGGCTGATGATAAAATTAGCTTCTGATCTTGCAAGTCAAGAAGAACACACAAACCAACTGTTTATACATGCTGCATCGGTTTCAGCAAAAAAATGCAAAAAAATGATATGGCATTCGTTCTACGAAAAACAATGCACAGTGAGAATGCGAGTGAGATAAGAAAGAAAATAAAATATTTAAAATATTTGAAGGTGCTTGGTTCCATTGTGTATGTTCATCAAAAGGTGAAAAAAAGAAAGTTTGATGATAAATCTTCTAAAGCCATTCTTGATGGCATTGAGCCAAATGGCAAGAGATGTTATTGTAGATGAAATTATAATGAATTCTAGAGCTGATGCAGATTCTGTTGCAGATTCTGCGTTCCTGAATGAGAATAAGAAACATAGACCCTGGACCTCATTGATAATCCCAGTGATACTGGGTGTTAATGCCAGATCCCATTAAGAAGAATTGTTCCTCCCGCAACACACGTTATGTTATTAACAGCACTCTGTTAATAACATAACCCAGTTCTCCTACTGGTTCACGGTCACTTGCCTCTCCTGGTATTGACGAGACATTTATGTATATCTTTACTAATGCTATACGAGCAACACAGCTTTAATCTAAGAAATAAAGACGAGGAAATTACAACCCGGTCTTTTTACTTATCGGCGACGCCACCACTACAACATTTGGTCCTTCGAGCCGGAGATCATCCACCTCCACATACACATCAGCATTCCATCGGCCGTCGAGATAAGTACCCCATATTTGCGTAAAGCAGTACATATATATATATAGTTTATACATACATACACTGGCACTTGTCCGCCGCTATATTTCCTTGTATATATATTTATATACATATGTACTAATTTACATTATATTTACTACATGCCAATATGTATATATATCCTTATATGCATATATAGACATGTCTGAAGCTGTGTTACAATCCATACACAAGCATATGTACTAATCCTATTTAGTCCGACACTCCGTCCTACATATCGCCACATCATTCATACACATATATTTCTCCATAACTATATGTATGTTCCGATAAAGATTTATTAAAACGAGAGCACAATATCCTTTGTTAATTGTTTAATAAATTTATTTGCAATATTCAGCTGTTTAGCACATCCGCATACACTCATATACTAGTTGCCGGCGGCAGAGAGATATATGTACATACAAATGTACGTACATACATACATACATACTCCACACTCGAACTACTAAATAAACAAGTAAGAAAGCTCTAGTCGAGACTGCTCGACTACGAGATCCCCTGAACCCTTAGAGCAACTGATATTTCAATAATAATTTGCACATACACACGCACACACACACGCAGCCAAACAAACACAAGCACACTCACACACGTGCACTTTTACAGGCAATCGCTCTTGGGGTGTGCTGCAGTTTTGGCAGTATTATGAGAATTTATTTGATGAAAAATTTAATTTCTAGACGTACGATCGTAATGAAACTTTCAGAACGTAATCATATTGTTTAAATGTATGTATATGCCGAAGCTCAAGTCTCTAGTATTTGATATACGACTTTTACAAAGATAAGGGTGAGGGGGTGGATTTAGGGGCGGGGGGGCAAATTTTAACAAAAACCGAAATTGTATAAAATGCATTTTAATATACTTTTTAAATTTGGAGACTCTAGCTTGAAAGATGTAGGAGATATAATTTTTTAAGTGATCTTCGATAAGGTTCTTTATCGATAAAAATGTATCGGAATGAGCTATCGTTTTTTAGTGATAAACTCGATATGCGCGTGATATATACGGACATTTAAAAAAAAAGTTGAAGAGTCTAGCTCTTATATCTTCTGAAATCGACGCGTTCAAACATACGGACGGACGGACGGACAGACGGACAAGGCTAAATCGACTCAGCTCGTCGCCCTGATCAAGAATATATGTATATACTTTGTGCGGTCTGCCACGCCTCATTCTGCCTGTTACATACATTTCAACAAAACCGTTATACCCTGATTTCCCATTTTCAATGGGTTCAATGGGTTGTTTTTAATAGTTTTAGTTTGCAATTTAAGATAACTTATCCACCAAGCATAATTACTTTTGCTTGTTTTATTTATATATTTGCTAATTGTGTGTCCGCTATCTTCTGTTTGTACTAACATACGCTCATACATATGTACATACAGCCCAGCAACACCATTAACATATAAATTCACAATAAAAGGTTCCACATAAATATGCGCGGCACATTTACTAAATAATAAACTTAAATTGCTAACTGGTTGTTTTGCTTTGTGTCCAAACAGTTGAGATCGTAACTAGTATCAATAACTTTTCCGATAATTATCACCGGCCGCCACAATTTCGTGACGATAGTTTTGCACGATCAGAATTCATCGTAATTTAAAAACTATTGCAAAATAAATAGAAAATAGATTTTTAGTCTTGTTTTTTTTCTTTTATTGTTAAAAAGAAAATCTCCCCAGCTTTATAATTTAATTTAATTGTTTAATTTATCCTAATTATATTTATTAGATTTTTCCATTTTTCGTTTATTTGCTTAACAAGACATTTTCTTTTTCAATTTGTTCTACAAGGTTCAGTTGACAACTTTCTTGTTTTTGTCAACTGCATTACTCTGTTCTTGAGTGACTTTCTACCTCTGTATCAGAAATTTCCGCCAGCTAATTTTTTGTTAGCTTCCATGTCTGATCGTTCGGGTCGAGCGCAACTTAAGGTACCCGCTTCGTGTTTGATTAAACGCAGTGCCTCCACATCTCCCATTCCGTCCGGGAAACCACAGTCCAGTCCGAAGCCCGCAAATCCATTAAATATGTCTCTGTCTGAGTTCATCGCGGCTGCGGATAGGCTTATTAAGTTCGAAGCCCGCATTGACGGTCCCGGAGACTCTGACGCCACCCAGGCGGCTCAGCTCCGGACCTTCAAGATCCGCCGAGAGCGGGTCAGGGCCTTGTGGGATGATGCTGAGTAGCAATATAAGGTCTGTGCCAGAGCGTTGAACCAAGGGGCGAGCAGTGGCGAAGTTGAAGCCATGGAGGCCAAATTCGACAACTGCTACACAGTGTATGAGCGGTGTACGACGCCCCTGGGGGTGCGAATCGACGCACTTTCCGCATCGAGTACACCGCCCGCTCCTATGTCCACTCCGTTCGCCTCGTCTGGAGGCTGTCGCCTTCCAGCCGTTGATACGGAAGTGTTCCACGGCGACTACTTGCGCTGGCCAACATTCCGCGACCTTTTTACTGCGATTTATATTCAGAATCCGAGCTTGACTCCGGTGGAAAAGTTTTTTCACCTCAATTCAAAACAGCAGGCGATGCAAATGCCTTAGTCGCAGAGTATCCTCTCACAAACGACGGCTTTGCATCGGCTTGGGGCTCCTTGTATGATCGGTTCGAGAATAAGCGGCTGTTAGTCAACAGCCAGCTGAAAATCCTGCTCAACCTCTCCAAAGTCGCCAAGGAATCAGGCTCGGCTCTCAGAGAGTTGCACGGCACCATTAATAGATGCGTCACTGCAATCGAGCATGCTCAAATCTCTACGAAGAATTGGGACTGTATCCTTGTGTTCGTGTGCACATCCAAATTGCCAGATCACACTCGATCTCTCTGGGAGCATTCACTGACACAAAAAACAGAAATTCCAGCCTGGCAGGACGTTAGTCACTTTCTCAGCGAGCGCGCTCTTGCTCTCGAGGCTATGGAAGGTGATCGTTCTGCACCAACAGTTCCAATCTCAGTTCCGAGATGCGCGAGCTCTGCCCCTCCCAAACTAGTCAACTCCTTCACAACGCAAGTGAATCTGTGCGATTTGTGTTCAGAACAGAACCATCCAATTCGATTTTGCCCTCGGTTTCTCCAGCTGTCTATTAATCAGGGAGGTTGCCATCCGAATATCTGTGGACCTCTTTTAGGTCTAGAAACTGTTTTCGGTTGGGTACAGACCCACTTTCACGAACTTCACCGGAAACGGTCTCCTCGTTCACAACTCAAGTCTCCGTTCCGGGTGAGACAAAACTTGAGATTCCGGCAACTCTTCCATCCCGAGTTCCCGACAACACTACTACAAAAGTGAGGGTCGGTTTCATGTTGTAGTGGTGGCGTCGCCGATAAGTAAAAAGACCGGGTTGTAATTTCCTCGTCTTTATTTCTTAGATTAAAGCTGTGTTGCTCGTATAGCATTAGTATAAGATATATATATATACCAGGAGAGGCAAGTGACCGAGGAGGGGGGACGAGGTACTCCGCGTGGCGCCGAGTACAGCGAACCAGTAGGAGAACTAGGTTATGTTATTAACAGAGTGCTGTTAATAAGGTGTGTTGCGGGAGGAGCAATTGTTGTTAATGGGATCTGGCATTAACATACTCCCCCCCCCTTGCAAGGATTGCAAATTAAGACGTCGCGTTCGAAGCTGGAGATCTCTTGGTGTGCGGAACAAAGCTGTCCTGGAGATGCAGGAGCGTGTGGTGATTCTGGCCACACGTTTTGCAACGTCCCTTGTTGCGGCAGGATTGCCCGGAGTGCTCGTGAGCCAAGCAGTTCGTGCAGTACTCATGTATAAGTACCGCATGCATCCATCTGGGCATACGCGGCACTGGAAGGAATTGGTACCACGTGGCTTGCTGCTTTCTAATGACGGCGTCTTTATCTGGAAGAACGAATGAGTTGGAGGTTGAATTGCTTGTTCGTTAGAACATAACATGGAGGTTAGTTCGACAGCACAAGGAGGACGAGGATCGAGTTGGAATGATGGGCCTGAATGAAGGATATCATTCAGGCTCTCATTGAAACCGACCCTCACTTTTGTAGTGGTGTTGTCGGGAACTCGGGATGGAAGAGTTGCCGGAATCTCAAGTTTTTCTCACCCGGAACGGAGACTTGAGTTGTGAACGAGGAGACCATTTCCGGTGAAGTTCGTGAAAGTGGACCAGTCAGCACCCAACCGAAAACAGTCTCTAGACCTAGAAGAGGTCCACAGATATTCGGATGGTAACCTCCCTGAATAATAGTCGGAAGGATATCCGCACCTAGAAGGACATCAATTTCTGAACTCTTGTAGAACTCGGGATCAGCTAGCTGAATATTCGGCAGCTGGTTCAATAAGAGTTGCGGAATTGGAGATGAAGGGAGTTTACCGGCAAGTTTTGGAAGGACGAGAGCAGAAGCTTCGATTCGTAGTCTCGGCTTTGAAGGAGAACCAATGTCAAAGCTGCATAGCTTTTGTGCATGAGCTGTAACTGCTTGATTCAAGCTGGAAACTTGAGTCTGCATGGATTTGAAGGGCAACTTGATTTTGCGGAATAGTCGCTCAGAAATGAAAGTTGCTTCGGATCCTGAGTCGACTAAAGCACGGGCGGGATAGATTGCTCCGGAATGGCATATGTTGATCACCGCCGTGCCGAGGAGGACACCTCGCGTGTTGGCAGCCAGATACGTTTGGACGTTGGACATAACTTGCGTACGAATTGAGGCTATAGCTGTTGCGGATGCAGCAGCAGACCGAGTGGTATTGTCCCTATGGAGTAGGGTGTTATGTCGACCATTACACTTGAAACAGTTGTGCGTACTGGTACACCCTCGTAACTGGTGACCCTTAGCGAAGCAGTTCAGGCAAAGATTCTTTGCTTTGATGTATGCCTCTCGTTCATGGATAGACAGCTGGAGAAACCGAGGGCAAAATCGAATTGGATGGTTCTGTTCTGAACAGAGATCGCACAGACTCACTTGCGTTGTGAAAGAGTTGACTAGTTTGGGAGGGGCAGAGCTCGCGCATCTCGGAACTGAGATTGGAGCTGTTGGTGCAGAACGATCACCTTCCATAGCCTCGAGAGCAAGAGCACGCTCGCTAAGAAAGTGACTAACGTCCTGCCAGGCTGGAATTTCTGTTTTTTTTGTGTCAGTGAATGCTCCCAGAGAGATCGAGTGTGATCTGGCAATTTGGATGTGCACACGAACACAAGGATACAGTCCCAATTCTCCGTAGAGATTTGAGCATGCTCGATTGTAGTGACGCATCTATTAATGGTGCCATGCAACTCTCTGAGAGCCGAGCCTGATTCCTTGGTGACTTTGGAGAGGTTGAGCAGGATTTTCAGCTGGCTGTTGACTAACAGCCGCTTATTCTCGAACCGATCACACAAGGAGCCCCAAGCCGATGCAAAGCCGTCGTTTGTGAGAGGATACTCTGCGACTAAGGCATTTGCATCGCCTGCTGTCTTTGAATTGAGGTGGAATAACTTTTCCACCGGAGTCAAGCGCGGGCTTTGGATATAAATGGCAGTAAAAAGGTCGCGGAATGTTGGCCAGCGCAAGTAGTCGCCGTGGAACACTTCCGTATCCACAGGTGGAAGGCGACAGCCCCCAGACGAGCCGAAAGTAGCGGACATAGGAGCGGGTTGTGTACTCGATGCGGAAAGTGCGTCGATTTGCACCCCCAGGTGCGTCGTACACCGCTCATACACAGTGTAGCAGTTGTCGAATTTGGCCTCCATGGCTTCAACTTCGCCACTGCTCGCCCCTTGGTTCAACGCTCTGGCACAGACCTTATATTGCTGCTCAGCATCATCCCACAAGGCCCTGACCCGCTCTCGGCGGATCTCGAAGGCCCGGAGTAGAGCCGCCTGGGTGGCATTAGAGTCCCCGGGACCGTCAATGCGGGCTTCGAACTTAATAAGCCTATCCGCAGCCGCGATGAACTCGGACAGAGACATATTTAATGGATTTGCGGGCTTCGGACTGGACCGGGTTACGACCGGACTGCGCTTGAAAGTGCTGGTGGTCTGTGGTTTCCCGGACGGAATGGGAGATGCGGAGGCACTGCGTTGAATCAAACGCGAAGCGGGTACCTTAAGTTGCGCTCGACCCGAACGATCAGACATGGAAGCTAACTAGAAATTAGCTGGCGGAAATTTCTGATACAGAGGTAGAAAGTCACTCAAAGAACAGAGTAATGCAGTTGACAAAAACAAGGAAGTTGTCAACTGAATTTTGTAGAACAAATTGAAAAAGAAAATGTCTTGTTAAGCAAATAAACGAAAAATGGAAAAATTTAATAAATTTAATTAGGATAAATTAAACAATTAAATTAATTTATTAAGCTGGGGATATTTCCTTTTAACAATAAAAGAAAAAAAACAAGACTAAAAATCTATTTTCTATTTATTTTGCAATAGTTTTTAAATTACGATGAATTCTGATCGTGCAAAACTATCGTCACGAAATTGTGGCGGCCGGTGATAATTATCGGAAAAGTTATTGATACTAGTTACGATCTCAGCTGTTTGGACACAAAGCAAAACAACCAATTTAGCAATTTAAGTTTATTATTTAAATGTGCCGTGCATATGTATGTGGAACTTTTTATTGTGAATTTATATGTTAATTGTGTTGCTGGGCTGTTAGAAGTACGCGAGTGGAAATCAAATAAATCTAAGGCTGCTCGTATGTGCATACATGTATGTATGTACATATGTATGAGCGTATGTTCGTACAAACAGAAGATAGCGGATACACAATTAGCAAATATATAAATAAAATAACTAAAACAAGTAGAAGTAGTTATGCTTGGTGGATAAGTTATCTTAAATTGCAAAATAAAACTATTAAAAACAACAAAGGATATTGGTTTTTTATTTAATAGTTCGAGTGAAGAGTATGTATGTATGTATGTACGTACACATGTACATATGTATGTCTCTGCAGCCGGCGACTAGTATATGAGTGTATGCGGATGTGCTAAACAGCAGAATATTGCAAATAAATTTATTAAACAATTAACAAAGGATATTGTTCTCTCGTTTTAATAAATATTTATCGGAATATACATATAGAAATGGAGAAATATATGTGTATGAATGATGCGGCGATATGTAGGACGGAGTGTCGGACTAAATAGGATTAGTACATATGCTTGTGTATGGTTTGTAACACAGCTTCAGACATGTCTATATATGCATATATATACATATAGGCATGCAGTAAATATAATGTAAATTAGTACATATATAAATATATATACAAGGAAATATAGCGGCGAACAAGTGCCAGTGTATGTATGTATATACTGTATATATATATGTACTACTTTACGCAAAGATGGGGTACTTATCTCGACGGCCGATGGAATGCTGATGTGTATGTGGAGGTGGATGATATCCGGCTCGAAGGACCAAGTGTTGTAGTGGTGGCGTCGCCGATAAGTAAAAAGACCGGGTTGTAATTTCCTCGTCTTTATTTCTTAGATTAAAGCTGTGTTGCTCGTATAGCATTAGTAAAGATATATATGTCGTCAATACCAGGAGAGGCAAGTGACCGTGGAGGGGGGACGAGGTACTCCGCGGGGCGCCGAGTACAGCGAACCAGTAGGAGAACTGGGTTATGTTATTAACAGAGTGCTGTTAATAACGTGTGTTGCGGGAGGAGCAATTCTTGTTAATGGGATCTGGCATTAACACTTCATTCAGGCCCATCATTCCAACTCGATCCTCGTCCTCCTTGTGCTGTCGAACTAACCTGCATGTTATGTTCTAACAAACAAGCAATTCAACCTCCAACTCATTCGTTCTTCCAGATAAAGACGCCATCATTAGAAAGCAGCAAGCCACGTGGTAACAATTCCTTCCAGTGTCGCGTATGCCCAGGAGCCCATGGTCTCCGAAACTGCCAGCGGTTTCTGGGCCTTTCTGAGGAAAAACGGATGCATGCGGTACTTATACATGAGTACTGCACGAACTGCTTGGCTCACGAGCACTCCGGGCAATCCTGCCGCAACAAGGGACGTTGCAAAACGTGCGGCCAGAATGACCACACGCTCCTGCATCTGCATGACGGCCTTGTTCCGCACACCAAGAGATCTCCAACTTCGAACGCGACGTCTTAATTTGCAATCCTTGCAAGGGGGGAGGTGTATGTTAATTCCAGATCCCATTAACAAGCATTGTTCCTCCCGCAACACACGTTATGTTATTAACAGCACTCTGTTAACAGCACTCTGTTAATAACATAACCCAGTTCTCCTACTGGTTCACGGTCACTTGCCTCTCCTGGTATTGACGAGACATATATGTATATCTTTACTAATGCTATACGAGCAACACAGCTTTAATCTAAGAAATAAAGACGAGGAAATTACAACCCGATCTTTTTACTTATCGGCGACGCCACCACTACAACAGTGGGAATCATAAAGGTCTTGATGATATCCTTAATAAGAGTAAGGATTGAAAATGCAGATTTATGAATACAGACCTCATTGACGTCATTAATGAAGATAAGGAGCATAAAGGTCATGATGATATCCTTAATAAGAGTAAGGATTGTGAAAATTCAGATTTTCTGAATGTGGACCTCATTGCCATTCCTAATAAGAAGCATAAATGTAATGAGAGTACGGAGGAAAATGCTGATATACACTGCGCGTCATCAGGTTAGCGCCCCCCTT
>NW_028301765.1:0-22076 GCF_054131105.1 Drosophila navojoa
TGTGATTCGAGCGGAAATCTCATGATTAGCAAAAAATTTGCGTGAAGCCATTACTATCATTAGAATTTCCATAACCGTATTTGGGGCAATCGACTTTTAAGGCAAGTGATGTTTGAAACTCTTGTTGAATAATTTGTTTTCAAGCATTAAATATTTCTTTGTTTGTTGCACTTTCAGCAAAAGATTCTCCAGGTCGTGCAATTGTATATCCCAGCTTCAATATAAACTCTATGCACCTTATTCTCGCATGAAGTAGGGATAATCCATACTCAGAATTAGAAAATTTTGTTTGTGTAAGTTTTACAAATAGTACAAATTAAAGTTGATATAATAAGAATTTTACCATCAATCATAGTTAAAAAGAATTCAAAATTTATAGTTATTTTTTTTTACTACTAGCATTTTCAAACACATATGGCCTCAATGAATCAATTTGATTTTTGATGTCATCCACTGTTGTTCTTATGACATCGGAGGTCTCCCTGGTATACTGAAAAAGAATAGGACGGCAAAAATGTACAGAGGAGGGACGTGGATTCTTCCAATAATCAGAACTTCCACTTCTTAGCCGAAGCGGAACTACAGATGCCATAAACATATTGGCATCTGAAATTGTGTTATCACTCCCACAAATGCTATGTTTGTACGAGCTTTGTCCAGACGATCCATCACACCGCCACTTATTGAGTAATGTGAGTGATTCTGGAAGTGTGTATATCCGGTAAGCTCTTAGCCACCTCGCAGTGTGTCCATAACGTCTTGCAGTTTTGCTACAGCCGATGTGTCATTGACGATAACATTTGGTGGAACAGCTTCCTTTTTGCAAAATGCAATTTTTTTATAGCCGGGTAGGATTTTGCAATTATGCCGAATCAAAGAGCTGCGTAAGATGTTGTACTTTAACTTGGACAGCCCTAAGTCCATAAATAACGCAACGGCTTCCTCCGGGATGTATTTAGTTGAAAGATCATCAGTTGGTGTTGGTATACTCTCCTCAATCCTTTGCTCTCTCGCTGGACTTGCTTTCAGCACTGCTTTCGTTATTTCTGATTTGCTTCTTTCTTGGACTTTTGTATACTTTACTGACAATGGTTCCGATAGATGTTCCTGAGAAATAGCTTCTGTAACCTCTCCAAGTTTACGTTTCCTTGTGTATGCTGAACACTCGTCCAAAGATTTTGTAGGCCTTCCTCTATTCCCTGATGTGCTGGGAATACTGTCATCGATGTTTTCATCGCTTTCAAAGATTGTTAAGCTACGAAGCTATTCCATATGTCTCGTATTAAATCTATTAATAGTCCGTTTGCATTCGGACCATTTTACTTTAATTTTATAATACACATTTTTAACTTTCTTATCGTTGCCACAACACATATTAAATCCTTTTTTCACTTCTGATAAGAAATAATTGTAGTCTTCGAAGGCAAGAAATAAATCAAACAAGGTCTGGTTTGACAAAGACATTATCACAATTTAAAAAAATCACGTTCAATACAAACTGTGATTGTTGCTCTTATGGTGTCAATGCAGCGGTCATTAAATTCAGATCAATATATACGATTTTTAAACCGCTAATCTACCCGAGCCCTTTTTTCTACCTATTATTACCTAACATATTGCGCAAACATCTATGAATCAATGATTAAAAGGTTATATACGGAACTTCATGACCTGATTAATATACAGGTACCTGTATTCTTTCCGGGGTCAGAGAAAAATGTGATTCTCAGACCACTTTCGATTTTGCGTAAAAGTCCATATGCCAAGGGTATATTTAGCGATATGGTAACGTATTTTCCACTAGAAATTTTCTTTCTTGCTAAAAGTTTCCTCAGCAGCAGATGCGGTGTATTTGTAGTTGATAATAATGAAATGGCATCGTTCGTTTTTAAAATACGCTCAATCATTAAGCAGAAATTATTCCATCTGTTGGGTGTTTCCTGCAATAAAGTATACGCTTAACCTTCTTGAGCTATCGTGCATTGCCTAAAAAATCGAACTTTTGATTTGCACTAAGTAAATTTAAATCATCTTGTACCACGGGATTGATCGAATGTGCAAAGCATGGCAGATTGTACACTTGTAATATTTCACATACTTTAGGCATGGAGCTGGCATTATCTGTTACAATGCATACCGTTTTATTGCGTATATTCTATTCAATACATATTTTTCCCAACGTATAATGGGCGATTTGTCGATTTTGGCGTCATGATCTAATAATAAATCTTTTGATGTGGTAGCTTGAAATTAATGGATCAGATGTCGATTTACGCACTTCTTTAATGCACGCATAAGCCCGCGGCGACTGCGCTTATGAGAATTTATTTGTTGAATAATTTAATTTCTAGCAATCTTAATGAAACTTTCAGAGCGTAATGACAACGTTAAAATGTACATATGTACATTCCAGTTTTTGAAATTTTTAAAAAACGTATTTCAAGTCCTAGAGACTTGTGCTTCGGCATATACATTTGAGCATTATTGTAGGTCTAGAAATTAAAATGTTTTTGCTGTGTATATACATATGATGAATACAAACAAAGTTTGAATACCAAGCCCCCTTCGCCACCACTTTGTAAAAGTCGTATTTCAAGTACTAGAGATTTGTGCTTTGGAATGTACACACATTTGAACATTATGATTACGTTCTGAAAGTTTCAGAATGCAGAATAAGGGTTCAGCGTATCTCCTAGTCTTAAAGAAAGCACAGACCTTCTGACCTAACAACCTAGTTTTCTGTTGTTCCATCGTTTTCGCGTTTTTTTTTTTTTTTTTTTTTTTTTTTTTTTACTTTCCCCTCTAAACTAATACGGCCTATATTAGTGCAAAACATGTTTAAATTTATATATAGTTAAGTTCTGGGGTGGAGTTGTGGTAGTACTGGCAGAGACGGAGGCGGACGCCGGGGCTTCAATTGTGTCTGCCTCTTGTATGGCAGCCTCACTATGTCTACTGTAGCACAGTTGCGGTTGTACATCGATATTTTTTAAGTTGCATATCAAACATCATATTGGCTGTAGTCAATTATTGTGTGTGCTGCATTTGCTTTTTTGTGTTTTTCAGCAAGAGGCATTTGCACATTTAAGTAACGTGTTTTTCTCATAATGGCGTCTTTTGCAGGGCTGCCAGCTTAGACTTTTACCGACCAGAGTGGGCCATTTTCAACTGCCAAATTGTGATGCTGGCGGGAAATTTGGCATTTTTAAAAATCAAACTGGCACTGGAATAGTTAATTAAAAGAGGTATTATTATATTTATATAATAGAGACGATGATTGTTATCGATGTTGACTAAGTAAAGAATAAGAAAACGCTGAGACTCGCTAAAAAATTTTAGAGTCTAATCTAAAAATCGTACACATCAGGTTTCCCTGCCAAGCAAATGCAACGTAAGTGTTAAATTAGATATTTACTTTAATTTATATTTATACATATATGCACATATGAACCACCAAAAAGTGATCTACCGCGTCGGCGTGTAAGTTTTTGTTTTTGTATCAATACACAAGCTATTGATTATTTTTTGAAGGGTCGTTTTGAAAGGTCATTTGGACCCGGCGGCTAAGAGTGAAGTCAATGCCAGTAAAACGAAAGTCATAGCAAATGTATTGCGACGTTTTTTTTTTTTTATTTTTTATTTTTATTTTTTTTATTTATTTTATTTTAATTTGTTGAAGCCAGACGAGGTTTTTCAATAACCCCTTTGTGAGCTTATTATCTGTTCAATTAGCTCATTAGGGCGCGCCGACAACTTACGTTGCTGTCGCAATTTACAAATATTTACAATTACAATTATTTACAACACAATACAATAATAACACAATGATGGCAGCTATATGTTAACTCCTGTTGACCGTCATCCGGGGCGATCTGAGAATCAGGTCCCTTGGTTGTCTCCTTTTGAGCCTCCTAGGAGTTCTGTTTGTTATGAGCATTTTTGCTAGCCTGTTTTTGTGCCGCTCCAATCTGTCATTGTACTATCTTCATGAACATTTAGATTATGACTAAAATGTAGATTTGTATGTTGTACTTGAAATACGCCTTTTACAAAAGTGTGGATGAGGAGATGGATATAGGGGTGGGGGTGAAATTTTTACAAAAATTGAAATTCTATAAAACTCATATGAATATACATTTCAAATTTGGCGACTAGCTTTAAGATGTAGCAGACATAAATTTATTCCTGATTTTCGATGTTTTTAATCGATAACATAATAATGGGAAAAGTTGTCGATTTTTAAAGCGCATTGGCTGCAGGGCTTACTATGGGCTTGATTGGTTAATAACTTTTCTTGTCGATCGACTATTTTCTTGACTCTTTCAAATCATGATTATAGATTTGCCAAAGTAGAAGTCTCTAGTACGCAGGAGTTCTGCAAACTGCGTAGTAAGCAGCGACAGCGCTTGGGAGTCGCTTGGACTGCGCTAAAAAATTTTAACGGTGGCTTTCCGAGCGCCGACGAGCTCGGCGGGCGACCGTTTCAATCGGTTATTGCAAACTATGTTTGCTCGGCATAAAACAATCTAGTAGTTCCGCTTGTTTGCTGTCTTTTTATCTTGATATAGATTTAAATATATTGTAAAAATCATCAGTCTTACCATAAAATGGAAAGCTGAAATTCGGAAATTCAATCGGAAAGTCTTTTAATATCCTGAACCCATTGAAAATGGGAAATCAGGTTATAATGGTTTTGTTGAAATGTATGTAACAGGCAGAAGGAAGCGTGGCAGACCCCACAATGTATATATATTCTTGATCAAGGCGACGTGTTGAGTCGATTTAGCACTGTCTGTCCGTATGTATTAACGCGTCGATCTCAGAAGATATAAGAGCTGGAGACTTTAATTTTTTTTTTAAATGTTCGTATATACAGCATATCGAATTTATCAATAAAAAACGATAACTCATTTCGATATTTTTATCGATAAAAAACCTTATCGAAAATCAGGTATAAAGTTATATCTCCCACATCTTTAAAGCTAGAGTTTCCAAAAATAATATGTATATTAAGATGCATTTTATACAATTTAGATTCTTGTTAAAATTTCTCCCCCACCCTTATATCTGCCCCCTTACCATCATATTTGTACAAGGCGTATTTCAAATACTAGAGTTGTGCTTCGGAATATACACACATTTAAACAATATGATTACGTTCTAAAAGTGTATGTGAGTGTGTGTGTGCGTGTATAATTTTGCCCATATGAAAACACTTTCGTTTCAAACTGTATGTATAAATCCTACATTCCAAGAGCACAACGGAAGCATACAACTAAGCCCAATAAACAAAACTTATTGAATTTCAAGTAAACGATTGTGCGACACTGTTTGCAAATTCCCATTAACACAAAAGAGATTGTTAGACATATCAAGCCAAGCAACAACTCAGAATTCCTATTAAATAACCTATACGAATAGAATGTAAGAAAACAATGTATGTACATACATATGTATACATGTATGTATGTATTTGAGGAAAGACATTTTCAATAAAGGTCAGTTGATTGTGACCTCTGAAGAATACACTTCGTGTCTGTCGAAGCTATTATTATTATATGTAATGAAACGATTTTCATTTTACGAATTTCGTTCTTTATCATTTTCTAAGAATCTCAATAGCGGATTTGTTTTTGCATTGTTTTTTAATTTCCAGCCGCTTCTCTGGGCTTTTCATTGCCATATGGCGTCTTAAAAATAAAGTCATTCATTTTAATTACTACATACAGTGGACAATAACGTCTTCATACAGCAATGCTTTATTAACTAATAATTTAACAAAAAATTATAAAAAAAAAAAAATAATTTTTATATTTTGCTTAGCATAAAAGTAATAACTAAAAACCATTAAAAAACGTGTTTTTCTCTCCAATAAAGTCTTTATACACTTAACCTGTACGCTTCAAATAACTGCGAAAGATTACATTTTTTTAACATTAGTATTTTGTGGGGTAACCCTTATTCTTTATAACTACGTGTAGTCTTTTTGGCATCGCCAAAACTAACCTTTCAGTGTATTTTTTGTCAATTTTCACCCACTCCTCTTTTTATACCCTGAACCCATTGAAAATGGGAAATCAGGGTATAATGGTTTTGTTAAAATGTATGTAACAGGCAGAAGGAGGCGTGGCAGACCCCACAAAGTATATATATTCTTGATCAGGGCGACGAGCTGAGTCGATTTAGCCCTGTCCGTCTGTCTGTCCGTCCGTCCGTCCGTCCGTCCGTCCGTCCGTCCGTCCGTCTGTCCGTATGTTTGAACGCGTTGATTTCAGAAGATACAAGAGCTAGAGACTTCAACTTTTTTTTTAAATGTCCGTATATATCACGCGCATATCGAGTTTATCGCTAAAAAACGATAACTCATTCCGATACTTTTTTATCGATAAAAAACCTTATCGAAGATCAGTTTAAAAATTATATCTCTTACATCTTTCAAGCTAGAGTCTCCAAATTTAAAACGTATATTAAGACGCATGTCATACAATTTCGGTTTTTGTTGAAATTTACCCCCCACCCCCAAATCCACCTCCTCACCCTAATCTTTGTAAAAGTCGTATATCAAATACTAGAGACTTGTGCTTCGGTATACACATACATTTTAACATTATGATTACGTTCTGAAAGTTTCATTACGATCGAACGTCTAGAAATTAAATTATTCCACAAATAAGTTCTCATAATATCGCCAACACTGCAGCGCAACCCAAGCGCTATCGCCTGTATATGTGAGTGTGTGTGTGTGCGTGTATTTGTTTGCATGAGTGCGTGTGTGGGTGCTAATTATTATTGAAATATCAGTTGCTTGTAGGGTTCAGGGGATCTCGTAGTCGAGCAGTCTCGACTAGAGCTTTCTTACTTGTTAATACTTCTATAAGTTTGGATTTTGAACTAATGTGGTGTGTTCTGATCCTTTTTTCTAACATATGTCAGCAATGTTCGATCGGATTAAGATCAGGACTCTGTGGTGGTGTCTTTAATAAATGGGGAGTATTGTATGCCAAATTACATTTTGAAAGAAGTGGGAGGGGAAACACTGGATTGACCAGACCAAAGTCCAGATTGGAATATTATTGCTATTGTATGGTCGCTTATAAAGCGAAATAGATCCGCCGATCTGACAAGGGCAGGTATGGAAACGGAGTGGGAAGGGATTATATTAAAACATCTTGAAGCCTTGGTGGATTTCGTCCCGAACCCGCCTCCAAATGGTCAAAAGGAGGGTATATTTAACATTAATTTAAGAATTTTTGTTGATAAACATAACAATGTCAAAATATATACGCCACTATTGAAAAAATAAAATAAAATAATATTACAATCATCGTTAAACTTCAAAAAAAAAAAAAAAAAAAACAATAAAAAAATAAAATTATGAATTTATTGCTGTTGATAAAAGAAACATTAAGAAAATAAACTAAGGCAACGCTACATACATACATACATACATACATACATACCAATTAGGCCAACTGTTTTGCAGTTGGTTTTTACTACCTCTCCGTATGACAGTTGAACTTGACTGTACATATACATACATATATCCCACACTTCCATCATTCCATTTGAATGCATATATAGTTAAAGATCTGTAGCTATGTAAATATATCCATATACCATTCCAAGAAACAATTCATCTCAATACTTTGAACACTATAATCGATCTAAACTGAATCTCCAACACTTAAGAGAATCCCCCTTATAGTTTCCCATCTAGGTTGTACTTGAATCCCTTCTTACATTCTAGATACCCATGTCGGAGGCATGGCCCTAATGATGACGACGCCTCCAGTGGCAATGGCCAGTTGAGACTGTGAACGTTGACAAGGAGGAGCTGTGCGAAGTGGTCCACTCACCGGATGGCCTAAACGATTCCAACGAAGCCTACATGTATGCCGACAGCCAGCAGCTCGGCGAGGATCCCTTTCACGCAACATCGTTGATCCAGGGCCAATGCAATGCCAATGTTTCGACCAATTCGCTGGAAGCGGCCAAGCTGAGCAAATACAGCATGAATACCAAATGCACTCTACAATATGAAATCAATCGTATATTGTATAAGGCCGATATGGGTTGCTATGATAATGCCGATGCCTCCAAGTTGCCCAATGTCTTGCCCTAAGGCAGCCAAACTTTCTATTGAGTCTAATTTAGAAGAACATGCCAATTATATTTAGAATATATTTATGTATCTATCTACATATAGAAATTATAGTGAATGATATAACAGAATAATAAAAATCTGCCTGTCATCTATATTCTAGAATTATTTACCTTAAGATTTAACAACAGCAAACTCTATGTGCGCTGTAAGGTCCTATCAATTTCTTGTTATTAATTAGGCAATACTACATTGATATGGATGTATGTATATAATTCGCATCTTAATTAGTTCTAATTAGTTCATCTAGGTTGTACTTGAATCCCTTCTTACATTCTAGATACCCATGCCGGAGGCATGCCCTAATGACGACGACGCCTCCAGTGGCAATGGCCAATTGAGACTGTGAACGTTGACAAGGAGGAGCTG
The DNA here is from genome assembly GCF_054131105.1 of Drosophila navojoa. Lineage (NCBI taxonomy): Eukaryota > Metazoa > Arthropoda > Insecta > Diptera > Drosophilidae > Drosophila > Drosophila navojoa. Next base: position 8,531 of record NW_028301765.1, read on the forward strand.
TGCGAAGTGGTCCACTCACCGGATGGTCTAAACGATTCCAACGAAGCCTACATGTATGCCGACAGCCAGCAGATCGGCGAGGAACCCTTTCACGCAACATCGTCGATCCAGGGCCAATGCAATGCCAATGTTTCGACCAATTCGCTGGAAGCGGCCAAGTTGAGGAAATACAGCATGAATACCAAATGCACTATAGAATATGAAATCAATCGTATGTATGTCAAAATATATTTGCCGACCAGTGTAATCAAACCTGCGAGTTACCATCTCTACTCCCCTCAAGATGTCACCCCTAAAGCCGGCGCGTCTTGTCTATATCACAGCTGCGCCACAGACGAAAAAATCAACGGTACGCAACCGAGGGCTGAAAGTAGCTAAAAGTAGCCAACTTTTTTCTAAAACAGCTGAAAAAGTAGCAAAAAAAAACACCGTTAGCCAACTCGTCATTTTCACCATTGTCGCTTTTATAATTTGCCTTTTTAAGTAAGTATATAAGTATATAATAAGAGCGCTAGCGACCAGGCCTTCGGCTCTATGTAGGATTATATCTTATTTGTTAAATTACAATCTTGTAAATATCTATATATTTTATTTATATTTATTGTTGTGACGAAGGGTAAGATGGATGAGGGTAGTATATTTGGAAAATGAGCTTTTCTAATGCTAACTAATTTTTTGCAGGTGTCCAGCAGGTGTGCGGTAAAGAGCTCTAGACCACATAAGTGGCAGTTCGGTTTTGGGTCTCCTGACAGTACATGGCTGTGGGTGCCACTGCTGTGTCCTATCCGGAGGCGGGTGAAAATAGTGTTTTTCGTTCGGGATGTGTTGATAGGGAACTTGACTTTCTCCAAATTTGGGTTGCAGTTCCTGTATCTGTGATGAAAGTTAGCCCAGATTTCGATTTTTGCGAGTGGAGCTGTTTGAGAATAACTTTTCGCAGATCTTTTTCCGCTGAAGGGAGTATCATGATTGTGGGATACTTTGACATTGCTTTTGCTGCATTGTCAGCCAACTCATTGCCCCTAATGCCCCTGTGGCTGGGAACCCAAAATATGTTAAGTTTTAGAGGGGTTTTTATTAAACTTTCCCGTATCTGCACGATTGTTGGGTTTGTGTTAGATAGATTTTTGACAGATTCTACCGATAGGCTATCGGTACATATCGTAAACTTTCCAGTTCTGCCTTGTGCGTAAACGATGGCTTTCAGAATAGCTTCTGCTTGAAGAGTTGCCGGGGCATTAGTAAGGTCGAATGGCATTCGTACAAACTCGTAATGTCCCCCTCTGCTCAAAATGCTGTCTTTTTTTTTTTTTTTTTTTTTTTGAATGTTCTTTTTGTACATTTTAATTTGATGGTAACCACTGGCTAAATCTAGTAATGAAAAATATTCATGTTTTCCCAATTTGTCTAAAACGTCACTAATTATTGGCATGGAATATTTATCTTAATAGTCTTTTCATTAAGTTTTCTACAATCTACCACTAATCTCCACCTTCTCTGTCCTGTTGCATCTAATTTCTTTGGTACTAACCATGTGTAAACAGGAATGTCGTCTGTAGTAGGAATTTAATGTTTTCTACTTTTTGTGAATGTTAATGGGTCTTATCATCGTAAAATATGTCGGCGAATCCTTAGTTAATAGAAAATTCAATTGAAATGACTATTAAAATGGTACCAAGGCATTCTATAATTTCTAAGTCGATTTCTAAGAAGCAAATAATTTTGCATTTGAAAACGCCTTCTTCGCAGTGTTTGCAGGCTACAAAAAACCTAAGTCGCTTTTTAAATTAACAGTTCAACCAGATATTTAAGCGAAACCTTAAGTGACAATTTATTATTCATAATTTTAAATTATTGGAAATCGGCATATCTTTACAATGTTTTTTTTTTATTATTTAAATTATTTTTTTTATTTTTTAGTTTTAAGCAGGGTCGAAGGTGACGTGCTGAATGAATCATTTTTATACCCTGAACCCATTGAAAATGGGAAATCAGGGTATAATGTTTTTGTGAAAAAGTATGTAACAGGCAGAAGGAATCATCGCAGACCCCATAAAGTATATATATTCTTGATCAGCACGATGAGTTGAGTCGATATAGCCCTGTCCGTCTGTCCGTCCGTCCGTTCGTCTGTCCGTATGAACGCCGAGATCTCAGAAGATATAAAAGCTAGAGAGCTGAAATTTTGTGTGCATACCCGTGTATACCATACGCAGTACGAGTTTGCTTTATTTATTCGATAACTTTTTTATCGAGAATAATCGAAAAATTGATTTTGTTTTTTGAGCCTCATCGGAGTACTATTAGATGTAGAGACTTCAGATTTGCTGTGTATATATATATGATGAATACAAACATTTTGTAATCAACAGATTTTGGATACCACGCCCCCTTCGCCCCCAATTTGTAAAAAACGTATTTCAAGAGAGAGACTTGTGCTTTGGAATGTACACACATTTCGACCATATAATTACGCCCTGAAAATTTCATTAAGATCGTATGTTTACGAAAGAAGTTATTCACCAAGTAAATTCTCATACTATTCTCCACACTGCAGCGCAGCCCAAGTATTGGAGTAACGAAACTTTTTGTTATCTTTGTTCTTACATTCCTGGGCTTCTTCTGATAGCTCTCCAATAGGTAAACACTGATACTCTATTAGATTTCGGCCATGGACAAGAATTTTATGAACTGTGGGAGTAAGTTTCTTTTGCGGATACATCTCTTGTGATAGGTTTGCAGTTGTTGCTGCATACTCTTCAAATTTGGGCCCATTCACCATTTCCTTACAGTTGATAACCTTTAAGATTATGCCTAAGCAAGCGTTTTATTATCGTTTGGTCTACTCCTGTGATTCGAGCGGAAATCTCATGATTAGCAAAAAATTTGCGTGAAGCCATTACTATCATTAGAATTTCCATAACCGTATTTGGGGCAATCGACTTTTAAGGCAAGTGATGTTTGAAACTCTTGTTGAATAATTTGTTTTCAAGCATTAAATATTTCTTTGTTTGTTGCACTTTCAGCAAAAGATTCTCCAGGTCGTGCAATTGTATATCCCAGCTTCAATATAAACTCTATGCACCTTATTCTCGCATGAAGTAGGGATAATCCATACTCAGAATTAGAAAATTTTGTTTGTGTAGTTTTACAAATAGTACAAATTAAAGTTGATATAATAAGAATTTTACCATCAATCATAGTTAAAAAGAATTCAAAATTTATAGTTATTTTTTTTAACTACTAGCATTTTCAAACACATATGGCCTCAATGAATCAATTTGATTTTTGATGTCATCCACTGTTGTTCTTATGACATCGGAGGTCTCCCTGGTATACTGAAAAAGAATAGGACGGCAAAAATGTACAGAGGAGGGACGTGGATTCTTCCAATAATCAGAACTTCCACTTCTTAGCCGAAGCGGAACTACAGATGCCATAAACATATTGGCATCTGAAATTGTGTTATCACTCCCACAAATGCTATGTTTGTACGAGCTTTGTCCAGACGATCCATCACACCGCCACTTATTGAGTAATGTGAGTGATTCTGGAAGTGTGTCTATATCCGGTAAGCTTCTTATAAGCCACCTCGCAGTGTGGTCCATAACGTCTTGCAGTTTTGCTACAGCCGATGTGTCATTGACGATAACATTTGGTGGAACAGCTTCCTTTTTGCAAAATGCAATTTTTTTATAGCCGGGTAGGATTTTGCAATTATGCCGAATCAAAGAGCTGCGTAAGATGTTGTACTTTAACTTGGACAGCCCTAAGTCCATAAATAACGCAACGGCTTCCTCCGGGATGTATTTAGTTGAAAGATCATCAGTTGGTGTTGGTATACTCTCCTCAATCCTTTGCTCTCTCGCTGGACTTGCTTTCAGCACTGCTTTCGTTATTTCTGATTTGCTTCTTTCTTGGACTTTTGTATACTTTACTGACAATGGTTCCGATAGATGTTCCTGAGAAATAGCTTCTGTAACCTCTCCAAGTTTACGTTTCCTTGTGTATGCTGAACACTCGTCCAAAGATTTTGTAGGCCTTCCTCTATTCCCTGATGTGCTGGGAATACTGTCATCGATGTTTTCATCGCTTTCAAAGATTGTTAAGCTACGAAGCTATTCCATATGTCTCGTATTAAATCTATTAATAGTCCGTTTGCATTCGGACCATTTTACTTTAATTTTATAATACACATTTTTAACTTTCTTATCGTTGCCACAACACATATTAAATCCTTTTTTCACTTCTGATAAGAAATAATTGTAGTCTTCGAAGGCAAGAAATAAATCAAACAAGGTCTGGTTTGACAAAGACATTATCACAATTTAAAAAAATCACGTTCAATACAAACTGTGATTGTTGCTCTTATGGTGTCAATGCAGCGGTCATTAAATTCAGATCAATATATACGATTTTTAAACCGCTAATCTACCCGAGCCCTTTTTTCTACCTATTATTACCTAACATATTGCGCAAACATCTATGAATCAATGATTAAAAGGTTATATACGGAACTTCATGACCTGATTAATATACAGGTACCTGTATTCTTTCCGGGGTCAGAGAAAAATGTGATTCTCAGACCACTTTCGATTTTGCGTAAAAGTCCATATGCCAAGGGTATATTTAGCGATATGGTAACGTATTTTCCACTAGAAATTTTCTTTCTTGCTAAAAGTTTCCTCAGCAGCAGATGCGGTGTATTTGTAGTTGATAATAATGAAATGGCATCGTTCGTTTTTAAAATACGCTCAATCATTAAGCAGAAATTATTCCATCTGTTGGGTGTTTCCTGCAATAAAGTATACGCTTAACCTTCTTGAGCTATCGTGCATTGCCTAAAAAATCGAACTTTTGATTTGCACTAAGTAAATTTAAATCATCTTGTACCACGGGATTGATCGAATGTGCAAAGCATGGCAGATTGTACACTTGTAATATTTCACATACTTTAGGCATGGAGCTGGCATTATCTGTTACAATGCATACCGTTTTATTGCGTATATTCTATTCAATACATATTTTTCCCAACGTATAATGGGCGATTTGTCGATTTTGGCGTCATGATCTAATAATAAATCTTTTGATGTGGTAGCTTGAAATTAATGGATCAGATGTCGATTTACGCACTTCTTTAATGCACGCATAAGCCCGCGGCGACTGCGCTTATGAGAATTTATTTGTTGAATAATTTAATTTCTAGCAATCTTAATGAAACTTTCAGAGCGTAATGACAACGTTAAAATGTACATATGTACATTCCAGTTTTTGAAATTTTTAAAAAACGTATTTCAAGTCCTAGAGACTTGTGCTTCGGCATATACATTTGAGCATTATTGTAGGTCTAGAAATTAAAATGTTTTTGCTGTGTATATACATATGATGAATACAAACAAAGTTTGAATACCAAGCCCCCTTCGCCACCACTTTGTAAAAGTCGTATTTCAAGTACTAGAGATTTGTGCTTTGGAATGTACACACATTTGAACATTATGATTACGTTCTGAAAGTTTCAGAATGCAGAATAAGGGTTCAGCGTATCTCCTAGTCTTAAAGAAAGCACAGACCTTCTGACCTAACAACCTAGTTTTCTGTTGTTCCATCGTTTTCGCGTTTTTTTTTTTTTTTTTTTTTTTTTTTTTTTACTTTCCCCTCTAAACTAATACGGCCTATATTAGTGCAAAACATGTTTAAATTTATATATAGTTAAGTTCTGGGGTGGAGTTGTGGTAGTACTGGCAGAGACGGAGGCGGACGCCGGGGCTTCAATTGTGTCTGCCTCTTGTATGGCAGCCTCACTATGTCTACTGTAGCACAGTTGCGGTTGTACATCGATATTTTTTAAGTTGCATATCAAACATCATATTGGCTGTAGTCAATTATTGTGTGTGCTGCATTTGCTTTTTTGTGTTTTTCAGCAAGAGGCATTTGCACATTTAAGTAACGTGTTTTTCTCATAATGGCGTCTTTTGCAGGGCTGCCAGCTTAGACTTTTACCGACCAGAGTGGGCCATTTTCAACTGCCAAATTGTGATGCTGGCGGGAAATTTGGCATTTTTAAAAATCAAACTGGCACTGGAATAGTTAATTAAAAGAGGTATTATTATATTTATATAATAGAGACGATGATTGTTATCGATGTTGACTAAGTAAAGAATAAGAAAACGCTGAGACTCGCTAAAAAATTTTAGAGTCTAATCTAAAAATCGTACACATCAGGTTTCCCTGCCAAGCAAATGCAACGTAAGTGTTAAATTAGATATTTACTTTAATTTATATTTATACATATATGCACATATGAACCACCAAAAAGTGATCTACCGCGTCGGCGTGTAAGTTTTTGTTTTTGTATCAATACACAAGCTATTGATTATTTTTTGAAGGGTCGTTTTGAAAGGTCATTTGGACCCGGCGGCTAAGAGTGAAGTCAATGCCAGTAAAACGAAAGTCATAGCAAATGTATTGCGACGTTTTTTTTTTTTTATTTTTTATTTTTATTTTTTTATTTATTTTATTTTAATTTGTTGAAGCCAGACGAGGTTTTTCAATAACCCCTTTGTGAGCTTATTATCTGTTCAATTAGCTCATTAGGGCGCGCCGACAACTTACGTTGCTGTCGCAATTTACAAATATTTACAATTACAATTATTTACAACACAATACAATAATAACACAATGATGGCAGCTATATGTTAACTCCTGTTGACCGTCATCCGGGGCGATCTGAGAATCAGGTCCCTTGGTTGTCTCCTTTTGAGCCTCCTAGGAGTTCTGTTTGTTATGAGCATTTTTGCTAGCCTGTTTTTGTGCCGCTCCAATCTGTCATTGTACTATCTTCATGAACATTTAGATTATGACTAAAATGTAGATTTGTATGTTGTACTTGAAATACGCCTTTTACAAAAGTGTGGATGAGGAGATGGATATAGGGGTGGGGGTGAAATTTTTACAAAAATTGAAATTCTATAAAACTCATATGAATATACATTTCAAATTTGGCGACTAGCTTTAAGATGTAGCAGACATAAATTTATTCCTGATTTTCGATGTTTTTAATCGATAACATAATAATGGGAAAAGTTGTCGATTTTTAAAGCGGGTGGTATACACAGCATACGCAGGTACGCATAAACACGCATTGGCTGCAGGGCTTACTATGGGCTTGATTGGTTAATAACTTTTCTTGTCGATCGACTATTTTCTTGACTCTTTCAAATCATGATTATAGATTTGCCAAAGTAGAAGTCTCTAGTACGCAGGAGTTCTGCAAACTGCGTAGTAAGCAGCGACAGCGCTTGGGAGTCGCTTGGACTGCGCTAAAAAATTTTAACGGTGGCTTTCCGAGCGCCGACGAGCTCGGCGGGCGACCGTTTCAATCGGTTATTGCAAACTATGTTTGCTCGGCATAAAACAATCTAGTAGTCCGCTTGTTTGCTGTCTTTTTATCTTGATATAGATTTAAATATATTGTAAAAATCATCAGTCTTACCATAAAATGGAAAGCTGAAATTCGGAAATTCAATCGGAAAGTCTTTTAATATCCTGAACCCATTGAAAATGGGAAATCAGGTTATAATGGTTTTGTTGAAATGTATGTAACAGGCAGAAGGAAGCGTGGCAGACCCCACAATGTATATATATTCTTGATCAAGGCGACGTGTTGAGTCGATTTAGCACTGTCTGTCCGTATGTATTAACGCGTCGATCTCAGAAGATATAAGAGCTGGAGACTTTAATTTTTTTTTTAAATGTTCGTATATACAGCATATCGAATTTATCAATAAAAAACGATAACTCATTTCGATATTTTTATCGATAAAAACCCTTATCGAAAATCAGGTATAAAGTTATATCTCCCACATCTTTAAAGCTAGAGTTTCCAAAAATAATATGTATATTAAGATGCATTTTATACAATTTAGATTCTTGTTAAAATTTCTCCCCCACCCTTATATCTGCCCCCTTACCATCATATTTGTACAAGGCGTATTTCAAATACTAGAGTTGTGCTTCGGAATATACACACATTTAAACAATATGATTACGTTCTAAAAGTGTATGTGAGTGTGTGTGTGCGTGTATAATTTTGCCCATATGAAAACACTTTCGTTTCAAACTGTATGTATAAATCCTACATTCCAAGAGCACAACGGAAGCATACAACTAAGCCCAATAAACAAAACTTATTGAATTTCAAGTAAACGATTGTGCGACACTGTTTGCAAATTCCCATTAACACAAAAGAGATTGTTAGACATATCAAGCCAAGCAACAACTCAGAATTCCTATTAAATAACCTATACGAATAGAATGTAAGAAAACAATGTATGTACATACATATGTATACATGTATGTATGTATTTGAGGAAAGACATTTTCAATAAAGGTCAGTTGATTGTGACCTCTGAAGAATACACTTCGTGTCTGTCAAAGCTATTATTATTATATGTAATGAAACGATTTTCATTTTACGAATTTCGTTCTTTATCATTTTCTAAGAATCTCAATAGCGGATTTGTTTTTGCATTGTTTTTTAATTTCCAGCCGCTTCTCTGGGCTTTTCATTGCCATATGGCGTCTTAAAAATAAAGTCATTCATTTTAATTACTACATACAGTGGACAATAACGTCTTCATACAGCAATGCTTTATTAACTAATAATTTAACAAAAAATTATAAAAAAAAAAATAATTTTTATATTTTGCTTAGCATAAAAGTAATAAATAAAAACCATTAAAAAACGTGTTTTTCTCTCCAATAAAGTCTTTATACACTTAACCTGTACGCTTCAAATAACTGCGAAAGATTACATTTTTTTAACATTAGTATTTTGTGGGGTAACCCTTATTCTTTATAACTACGTGTAGTCTTTTTGGCATCGCCAAAACTAACCTTTCAGTGTATTTTTTGTCAATTTTCACCCACTCCTCTACAAAGTATATATATTCTTGATCAGGGCGACGAGCTGAGTCGATTTAGCCCTGTCCGTCTGTCTGTCCGTCCGTCCGTCCGTCCGTCCGTCCGTCCGTCCGTCCGTCTGTCCGTATGTTTGAACGCGTTGATTTCAGAAGATACAAGAGCTAGAGACTTCAACTTTTTTTTTAAATGTCCGTATATATCACGCGCATATCGAGTTTATCGCTAAAAAACGATAACTCATTCCGATACTTTTTTATCGATAAAAAACCTTATCGAAGATCAGTTTAAAAATTATATCTCTTACATCTTTCAAGCTAGAGTCTCCAAATTTAAAACGTATATTAAGACGCATGTCATACAATTTCGGTTTTTGTTGAAATTTACCCCCCACCCCCAAATCCACCTCCTCACCCTAATCTTTGTAAAAGTCGTATATCAAATACTAGAGACTTGTGCTTCGGTATACACATACATTTTAACATTATGATTACGTTCTGAAAGTTTCATTACGATACTTCTATAAGTTTGGATTTTGAACTAATGTGGTGTGTTCTGATCCTTTTTTCTAACATATGTCAGCAATGTTCGATCGGATTAAGATCAGGACTCTGTGGTGGTGTCTTTAATAAATGGGGAGTATTGTATGCCAAATTACATTTTGAAAGAAGTTGGAGGGGAAGCACTGGATTGACCAGACCAAAGTCCAGATTGGAATATTATTGCTATTGTATGGTCGCTTATAAAGCGAAATAGATCCGCCGATCTGACAAGGGCAGGTATGGAAACGGAGTGGGAAGGGATTATATTAAAACATCTTGAAGCCTTGGTGGATTTCGTCCCGAACCCGCCTCCAAATGGTCAAAAGGAGGGTATATTTAACATTAATTTAAGAATTGTTGTTGATAAACATAACAATGTCAAAATATATACGCCACTATTGAAAAAATAAAATAAAATAATATTACAATCATCGTTAAACTTCAAAAAAAAAAAAAAAAAAAAAACAATAAAAAAATAAAATTATGAATTTATTGCTGTTGATAAAAGAAACATTAAGAAAATAAACTAAGGCAACGCTACATACATACATACATACATACATACATACATACCAATTAGGCCAACTGTTTTGCAGTTGGTTTTTACTACCTCTCCGTATGACAGTTGAACTTGACTGTACATATACATACATATATCCCACACTTCCATCATTCCATTTGAATGCATATATAGTTAAAGATCTGTAGCTATGTAGATATATCCATATACCATTCCAAGAAACAATTCATCTCAATACTTTGAACACTATAATCGATCTAAACTGAATCTCCAACACTTAAGAGAATCCCCCTTATAGTTTCCCATCTAGGTTGTACTTGAATCCCTTCTTACATTCTAGATACCCATGCCGGAGGCATGCCCTAATGACGACGACGCCTCCAGTGGCAATGGCCAATTGAGACTGTGAACGTTGACAAGGAGGAGCTGTGCGAAGTGGTCCACTCACCGGATGGCCTAAACGATTCCAACGAAGCCTACATGTATGCCGACAGCCAGCAGCTCGGCGAGGATCCCTTTCACGCAACATCGTTGATCCAGGGCCAATGCAATGCCAATGTTTCGACCAATTCGCTGGAAGCGGCCAAGCTGAGCAAATACAGCATGAATACCAAATGCACTATACAATATGAAATCAATCGTATATTGTATAAGGCCGATATGGGTTGCTATGATAATGCCGATGCCTCCAAGTTGCCCAATGTCTTGCCCTAAGGCAGCCAAACTTTCTATTGAGTCTAATTTAGAAGAACATGCCAATTATATTTAGAATATATTTATGTATCTATCTACATATATAAATTATAGTGAATGATATAACTGAATAATAAAAATCTGCTGTCATCTATATTCTAGAATTATTTACCTTAAGATTTAACAACAGCAAACTCTATGTGCGCTGTAAGGTCCTATCAATTTCTTGTTATTAATTAGGCAATACTACATTGATATGGATGTATGTATATAATTCGCATCTTAATTAGTTCTAATTAGTTCATCTAGGTTGTACTTGAATCCCTTCTTACATTCTAGATACCCATGCCGGAGGCATGCCCTAATGACGACGACGCCTCCAGTGGCAATGGCCAATTGAGACTGTGAACGTTGACAAGGAGGAGCTGTGCGAAGTGGTCCACTCACCGGATGGTCTAAACGATTCCAACGAAGCCTACATGTATGCCGACAGCCAGCAGCTCGGCGAGGATCCCTTTCACGCAACATCGTCGATCCAGGGCCAATGCAATGCCAATGTTTCGACCAATTCGCTGGAAGCGGCCAAGTTGAGCAAATACAGCATGAATACCAAATGCACTATACAATATGAAATCAATCGTATATTGTATAAGGCCAAAATATATTTGCCGACCAGTGTAATCAAACCTGCGAGTTACCATCTCTACTCCCCTCAAGATGTCACCCCTAAAGCCGGCGCGTCTTGTCTATATCACAGCTGCGCCACAGACGAAAAAATCAACGGTACGCAACCGAGGGCTGAAAGTAGCTAAAAGTAGCCAACTTTTTTCTAAAACAGCTGAAAAAGTAGCAAAAAAAAACACCGTTAGCCAACTCGTCATTTTCACCATTGTCGCTTTTATAATTTGCCTTTTTAAGTAAGTATATAAGTATATAATAAGAGCGCTAGCGACCAGGCCTTCGGCTCTATGTAGGATTATATCTTATTTGTTAAATTACAATCTTGTAAATATCTATATATTTTATTTATATTTATTGTTGTGACGAAGGGTAAGATGGATGAGGGTAGTATATTTGGAAAATGAGCTTTTCTAATGCTAACTAATTTTTTGCAGGTGTCCAGCAGGTGTGCGGTAGAGAGCTCTAGACCACATAAGTGGCAGTTCGGTTTTGGGTCTCCTGACAGTACATGGCTGTGGGTGCCACTGCTGTGTCCTATCCGGAGGCGGGTGAAAATAGTGTTTTTCGTTCGGGATGTGTTGATAGGGAACTTGACTTTCTCCAAATTTGGGTTGCAGTTCCTGTATCTGTGATGAAAGTTAGCCCAGATTTCGATTTTTGCGAGTGGAGCTGTTTGAGAATAACTTTTCGCAGATCTTTTTCCGCTGAAGGGAGTATCATGATTGTGGGATACTTTGACATTGCTTTTGCTGCATTGTCAGCCAACTCATTGCCCCTAATGCCCCTGTGGCTGGGAACCCAAAATATGTTAAGTTTTAGAGGGGTTTTTATTAAACTTTCCCGTATCTGCACGATTGTTGGGTTTGTGTTAGATAGATTTTTGACAGATTCTACCGATAGGCTATCGGTACATATCGTAAACTTTCCAGTTCTGCCTTGTGCGTAAACGATGGCTTTCAGAATAGCTTCTGCTTGAAGAGTTGCCGGGGCATTAGTAAGGTCGAATGGCATTCGTACAAACTCGTAATGTCCCCCTCTGCTCAAAATGCTGTCTTTTTTTTTTTTTTTTTTTTTTTGAATGTTCTTTTTGTACATTTTAATTTGATGGTAACCACTGGCTAAATCTAGTAATGAAAAATATTCATGTTTTCCCAATTTGTCTAAAACGTCACTAATTATTGGCATGGGATATTTATCTTAATAGTCTTTTCATTAAGTTTTCTACAATCTACCACTAATCTCCACCTTCTCTGTCCTGTTGCATCTAATTTCTTTGGTACTAACCATGTGTAAACAGGAATGTCGTCTGTAGTAGGAATTTAATGTTTTCTACTTTTTGTGAATGTTAATGGGTCTTATCATCGTAAAATATGTCGGCGAATCCTTAGTTAATAGAAAATTCAATTGAAATGACTATTAAAATGGTACCAAGGCATTCTATAATTTCTAAGTCGATTTCTAAGAAGCAAATAATTTTGCATTTGAAAACGCCTTCTTCGCAGTGTTTGCAGGCTACAAAAAACCTAAGTCGCTTTTTAAATTAACAGTTCAACCAGATATTTAAGCGAAACCTTAAGTGACAATTTATTATTCATAATTTTAAATTATTGGAAATCGGCATATCTTTACAATGTTTTTTTTTTATTATTTAAATTATTTTTTTTATTTTTTAGTTTTAAGCAGGGTCGAAGGTGACGTGCTGAATGAATCATTTTTATACCCTGAACCCATTGAAAATGGGAAATCAGGGTATAATGTTTTTGTGAAAAAGTATGTAACAGGCAGAAGGAATCATCGCAGACCCCATAAAGTATATATATTCTTGATCAGCACGATGAGTTGAGTCGATATAGCCCTGTCCGTCTGTCCGTCCGTCCGTTCGTCTGTCCGTATGAACGCCGAGATCTCAGAAGATATAAAAGCTAGAGAGCTGAAATTTTGTGTGCATACCCGTGTATACCATACGCAGTACGAGTTTGCTTTATTTATTCGATAACTTTTTTATCGAGAATAATCGAAAAATTGATTTTGTTTTTGAGCCTCATCGGAGTACTATTAGATGTAGAGACTTCAGATTTGCTGTGTATATATATATGATGAATACAAACATTTTGTAATCAACAGATTTTGGATACCACGCCCCCTTCGCCCCCAATTTGTAAAAAACGTATTTCAAGAGAGAGACTTGTGC